>NC_052348.1:3324944-3579944 GCF_016432855.1 Salvelinus namaycush
GGCAGCTCCGGACAGAGAGACAGCTCTGGACTGAGGGGCAGTTCTGGATGGCTGGCTCTGGCGGATCCTGGCTGGACGGCTCTGGCGGATCCTGGCTGGACGGCTCATGGCTGGCTGACGGATCTGGCTGCTCATGGCTGGCTGACGGATCTGGCTGCTCATGGCTGGCTGACGGATCTGGCTGCTCATGGCTGGCTGACGGATCTGGCTGCTCATGGCTGGCTGACGGATCTGGCTGCTCATGGCTGGCTGACGGCTCTGGCAGATCCTGTCTGGTTGGCGGCTCTGGCAGATCCTGTCTGGTTGGCGGCTCTGGCAGATCCTGTCTGGTTGGCGGCTCTGGCAGATCCTGTCTGGTTGGCGGCTCTGGCAGATCCTGTCTGGTTGGCGGCTCTGGCAGATCCTGACTGACGAATGGCTCTAGCGGCTCCTGACTGACTAACGGCTCTGACGGCTCAGGACAGACGGGCGGCTCTAATGGCTCGGGACAGACGGATGGCTCAGACGGCACTGGGCAGACGGATGGCTCAGATGGCGCTGGGGAGACGGATGGCTCAGATGGCGCTGGGCAGACGGATGGCTCAGATGGCGCTGGGGAGACGGATGGCTCAGATGGCGCTGGGGAGACGGATGGCTCAGATGGCGCTGGGGAGACGGATGGCACAGATGGCACTGGGGAGACGGATGGCTCAGATGGCACTGGGCAGACGGATGGCTCAGATGGCACTGGGCAGACGGATGGCTCTGGCCGGATGAGGCGCACTGTAGACCTGGTGCGTGGTGCCGGAACTGGAGGCACCGGGCTAAGGACACGCACCTTCAGGCTAGTACGGGGAGCAGGGACAGGGCACACTGAACTCTCAAAGCGTACTATGGGCCTGGTGCGTGGTACCGGCACTGGTGGTACCGGGCTGAGGGCACGCACCTCAGGACGAGTACGGGGAGAAGGGACAGTGTGTACAAGGCTCTGGAGACGCACCTGTGGCTTGGTGCGTGGTGTCGGAACAGGAGGCACCGGGCTGGAGACACGCACCACAGGGAGAGTGCGTGGAGGAGGAACAGGGCTCTGGAAACGCACTGGAAGCCTGGTGCGTGGAGTAGGCACTGGTGGTACTGGGCTGGGGCGGGGAGGTGGTGCCGGAAATACCGGACCGTGCAGGCGTACTGGCTCCCTTGAGCACCGAGCCTGCCCAACCTTACCTGGTTGAATGCTCCCCGTCGCCCGCCCAGTGCGGGGAGGTGGAATAACCCGCACCGGGCTATGTAGGCGAACCAGGGACACCATGCGTAAGGCTGGTGCCATGTAAGCCGGCCCAAGGAGACGTACTGGAGGCCATATATGAAGAGCCGGCTTCATGGCACTTGGCTCAATGCCCAATCTAGCCCTACCAGTGCGGGGAGGTGGAATAACCCGCACCGGGCTATGAACACGTACAGGAGACACCGTGCGCTCTACTGCGTAACACGGTGTCTGCCCGTACTCCCGCTCTCCACGGTTAGCCTGGGAAGTGGGCGCAGGTCTCCTACCTGCCCTCGGCCCACTACCTCTAAGCCCCCCCCCCAAGAAATTTTTGGGTAGTACTCACGGGCTTTTCGGGCTTCCGTGCTAGACGCGTCCCCTCATAACGCCGGATCCTCTCTCCGGTTTCCTCCGCTCTCCGAGCTGCCTCCAGCTGTTCCCATGGGAGGCGATCCTTTCCAGCCAGGATCTCCTCCCATGTGTAGCAACCCTTACCGTCCAAAACATCCTCCCATGTCCATTCCTCCTTCTTGCGCTGTCCCTTCCTCCCGTTCCACCGCTGCTTGATCCTTTGTTGGTGGGTGGTTCTGTAACGGGCTTCCTCCTTCTCTTCATCCGAAGAGGAGTAGCAAGGATTGGACCAAAGTGCAGCGGGGTGTGAATTCATAATGATTTATTTGACAAGACGAACACTGACACGAAATACACCATATAATTACAAAATAACAAACGCACGTAGACAGACCTGGACTACGAACTTACACGTAACGAAGAACGAACGAACCAGTACAGACTACAAACAAAACGAACGAACAAACAAACCGAAACAGTCCCGTGTGGCGTAACATTCACAGACACTGACACAGGAGACAACCACCCACAACAAACAATGTGAAAACACCTACCTTAATATGGCTCTCAATCAGAGGAAATGAAAACCACCTGCCTCTAATTGAGAACCATATCAGGTCACCCTTTAACCAACATAGAAACACATAACATAGACTACCCACCCAAACTCACGCCCTGACCGTCAAACACATACAAAATAACAGAAAACCGGTCAGGAACGTGACACCTGCACAGGGCTGGGATGGGCTACAGGACAATAGGCAAGCAGCTTGGTGAGAAGGCAACAACTGTTGGCGCAATTATTAGAAAATGGAAGAAGTTCAAGATGACGTCAATCACCCTCGGTCTGGGGCTCCATGCAAGATCTCACCTCGTGGGGCATCAATGATCATGAGGAAGGTGAGGGATCAGCCCAGAACTACACGGCAGGACCTGGTCAATGACCTGAAGAGAGCTGGGACCACAGTCTCAAAGAAAACCATTAGTAACACACTCTGCCATCATGGATTAAAATCCTGCAGCGCACGCAAGGTCCCCCTGCTCAAGCCAGCACATGTCCAGGCCCATCTGAAGTTTGCCAATGACCATCTGGATGATCCAGAGGAGGAATGGAAGAAGGTCATGTGGTGGTCTGATGAGACAAAAATAGAGCTTTTTGGTCTAAACTCCACTCGCCGTGTTTGGAGGAAGAAGAAGGATGAGTACAACCCCAAGAACACCATCCCGACCGTGAAGCATGGAGGTGGAAACATCATTCTTTGGGGATGCTTTTCTGCAAAGGGGACAGGACGACTGCACCGTATTGAGGGAAGGATGGATGGGGCCATGTATCGCGAGATCTTGGCCAACAACCTCCTTCCCTCAGTAAGAGCATTGAAGATGGGTCGTGGCTGGGTCTTCCAGCATGACAACGACCCGAAACACACAGCCAGGGCAACTAAGGAGTGGCTCCGTAAGAAGCATCTCAATGTCCTGGAGTGGCCTAGCCAGTCTCCAGACCTGAACCCAATAGAAAATCTTTGGAGGGAGCTGAAAGTCCGTATTGCCCAGCGACAGCCCCGAAACCTGAAGGATCTGGAGAAGGTCTGTATGGAGGAGTGGTCCAAAATCCCTGCTGTAGTGTGTGCAAACCTGGTCAAGAACTACAGGAAACGTATGATCTCTGTAATTGCAAACAAAGGTTTCTGTACCAAATATTAAGTTCTGCTTTTCTGATGTATCAAATACTTATGTCATGCAATAAAATGCAAATGAATTACTTAACAATCATACAATGTGATTTTCTGGATTTTTGTTTTAGATTCTGTCTCTCACAGTTGAAGTGTACCTATGATAAAAATTACAGACCTCTACATGCTTTGTAAGTAGGAAAACCTGCAAAATCGGCAGTGTATCAAATACTTGTTCTATATATATAGAGAGAGGGGGGGGGGGAGAGAGAGAGGCAATTGAGAGGGGGAAGGAGATTTTTAAAAAGGGGTCAGAAGGGAGAAAGAAAGACAGAGAGCAAGAGAGAGGTATAAATTATTATATTATTATTTTTTCAATAGAGAAATAGGGAGACAGAGGGACAGAGGTATGGCAAGATAAAGATGGAGAGAGAGCGGGGTGTAAGAGACAGAAGGACTGAAAGACAGCGTGGCAGAGTGATAGAAATAGACAGAAAGAAAGTGTTCGAGAGAGAGAGAGAGTGATAGAAAGAAAAGTGAGCAAGCGACAGAGAGAAAGAGTGACAGTGTATTAGCGTCTGACTTTGAGCTCCCTGTCGTTGTCTCCGCCCTTGATGCGTTTCGTCATATAGGCAGACTCCCCGTCTCCATTGGCGTTCATGGTAACGTCCAGAAAACAAACACGTGGGCTAACCACACCTGAAGTGTCATTATGTTTTAAACACAGTCATATACAGGTAACTGCCAAAATAAAGGAAACACCAACATAGTGTCTTAATAAGGCATTGGGCCAAAATAATAGGCTACTGGTTATTTTTATACAAGACCCAAAGCATGATGGAATGGAAATTGCTTAATTAACTCAGGAACCACACCTGTGTTGAAGCAATTGCTTTCAATATACTTTGTATTCCTCATCTACTCAAGTTTTTTTCTTTGTTTTTGCAGTTACCTGTACATCTCTCTGTGAGGTAATGAAGCTGCCTTATTGGCTGGGTCTCCATTGAAAAATAGGTATTTTGACCTCAATGGGACTGCTGTGCAAAACATAACAAAATTAAATGAAATAATTGTATTTTAGAAATGAAACACAATTACTCTTGTAAATAACTGTAAATAATATCAATGACCTTTAACTGCAACCATTAACCATTAAAGTTATAACTACCTACCTGATAACATACAGGTGAAATGAATAATACAAAATGGCTGACCTGTGAAGGTTCGGTTCCACATCTTGCGAGTTATGGTGAACCCATCGTATGGGTCTCCGCGTTCCGCTAGGGTTTCATTCAAAGCCTGAGCGTACAGCCATACAGAGTCATGGGCTATGGCTGCCAGGACCGACACCTGCCATTGGACAAACAGTTAAGAAACAGAGAGTTACATATACTGTATATACACTCTTATAAAAAAGGGTTCCAAAAGGATTCTTCGCTGTCCCAATAGGAGAACCCATTTTGGTTCCAGGTAGAACCCTTTTGGGGTTCTACCTGGAACCAAAAAAGGTTCTTCAAAGAGTTCTCCTACAGGGACAGCCGAAGCACTCTTTTAGGTTCTAGATTGCACCTTTTTTTCTAAGAGTGTACAGTATTTATACAGTTAAACATAGTAGCTAAGTACCAGGCCCGGGTTCAAAATAGTATTTGGAAATCGGTCAAATCTTTTAGCTGCTCTTAATTGAGCTTGCCTGGCACAATGGAACCAATGAAATAGTCCCAAAAGTACAAAGGCCATCCCATCTGGTACTCCAGACAGGGTCAATTGACAGGTGTGTGTGTGTTTTATAGCACACTTTTTTCATTGGGTGCGTAGGTATAGCCAAAGTCCTCTCTGGATCTGCGGATGACGTCATTGGATAAGTTCCAGTACCTCTGGTCGTTGTGTTTGTACAGAGAGAGTAGAAACAGAGCCTGGTAGGCCTGCTTAGCCACGGAGTCATCCACATCTCCTACAACACATCAACACCATTCATTGATTCGCCCTAAGGTTATAAAATTCCAGTAGCATTCCCAAAATTCCCATGTCGTATTGTATTGTATTGTAGGGTGCCAATTGGGACACACACTACCTCTTTTCCACTACATGATTATTGCTTGGATTACTTTTGAATTCAAAAAAGTTTGCGAAAATAATAGATTGACACTTTTCTGTTTTCGCAATGACATTCAATTCAGAATTGAAAAAAGGTGCAAGTTTATGTTTGTTCCACCTGAGTGAATCTCACCGTAAGTCAGAGACCACTATGATGACACACCAAATATGTTTAATGGACCCGTCTTCTTCTAATGCCTCTTAAAGCAGTACAAAAGTAACAGAAAGTAATCAAATTATGTTACAGAATTTCGAGTAATCCAAAGGTTAAGTGATTGATTACAATTTTGAACAGGTAACTAGTAACTGTAACGGATTACATTTAGAAAGTAACCTGCCCAACCCTGAGATTGTTAATTTTTACTAAATTAAGTTGTTCAGGTTTACTTCCTCCTTGGGGCTACAGTTTAGCAGTCCTAACTGGGACGTTACATTGAATTTAATAGATTTCTCCAAGTGCAGTTTCAAACAATTCCCTTTTTAAGAATGGTTGTTTTCTCATTTGTCTTATTTCACAGGGGATTTGGGAAGTAAAATAGCCAAAAGGTTTATGAAAAACACAAGATATATATATGAAAAAGAAGAAAAAAAATGTATTGACAAAAGTCCCCCTATCTATGAACTGTGAGAAAACAGGACCGTGGGAAATGGTTTGAAGCTCCAACCAGGCTGAAAGCCAAAGGAGGCCTATCGCTACTGCAAATAGACTCAACACCACTCGTCTGTATGAGAAATAAAGACAAATTATATCTGCTCAGCCTGAAGATGGAAGTTTAAGTAAAGAGTAGCTTCCTCTTAGAAAAACAGTTTATATTGAGGACTGGACCCAAGTCAGTATCGTAGCAATTATTCAGAAGTCAATGTTAAAACAACATGGTAGCACGTCATTCATGGTGGCGATGTTCCAGTGAGAAACTGGATTAAGAAACATCAAAATATTGAATTGTCACATTGGGTAGATAAGATTAAATTACAGGGGCCAGAGTCCCTGACCTGGATTAAACCTACTTCTGGACCAAAAAGCACTGAGCACAAAATCTGGGTCAGGTAAACCCCTGTAGGGGTTATACTTGAATCTTATCTCTAAAGATAATGATCACACAATAAGGCCCTCTGGAAAGTGTCCCCTTACATGCACAAACACACACTTCCGTTTTTTCCTATCCAACAGTAGGCTTGCTTAGACTCTAACCTTCTATCCCCTTTCAGTCTCACCTTTGACCTCTGACTCAATAATGACAATCTCACCCCCTTAACCCTAACCCCTGACACGAGTTGGTCATTAGTCAGATATCGGTCAGCCATTTACTCTCCGTCACTGTTGATATTGCATGTGTGCCTGCAACTGCGTGAGTGAGGGCGAAAAGCGTGAGAGAAAGCGTGCGAGCGAGTAATGTGTCAGTAGGCCTACTATAGAGAGGTGTTGATGTGGTGCTAGGTGACCTTCCATTACTTTCAGGTCATGGACTGTTGCTTTGCTGCAGTGATTTATTGTCAACAAGATCATGACAGGCATTAGTGCTGGTGGCTGCTGAGCTAAATGGTGGAGATGGATTTACATTTTTTTTGCCAATGTCATAACATACAGTTGAAGTCGGAAGTTTACCTTAGCCAAATACAGTTCAACTCAGTATTTCCCAATTCCTGACATTTAATCCTCGTAAAAAATGCCCTGTCTTAGGTCAGTTAGGATCACCACTTTATTTTAAGAATGTGAAATGTCAGAATAATAGTATGATTAGAATGATGAATAGAATGATTTCTTTCAGCTTTTATTTCTTTCATCACATTGCCAGTGGGTCAGAAGTTTACATACACTCAATTAGTATTTGGAAGCATTGCCTTTAAATTGTTTAACTTGGGTCAAACGTTTCGGGTAGCCTTCCACAAGCTTCCCACAATAAGTTGGGTGAATTTTGACCCATTCCTCCTGACAGAGCTGGTGTAACTGAGTCAGGTTTGTTGGCCTCCTTGCTCGCACACGCTTTTCAGTTCTGCCCACAAATGTTCTATAGGATGAACCAGACTTGGCTGATTTCTTTTGATTTTCCCACGATGTCAAGCAAAGATGCACTGAGTTTGAAGGTAGGCCTGGAAATACATCCAAAGGTACACCTCCAATTGACTCAATTGATGTCAGCCTAACAAAAGCTTCTAAAGCCATGACATCAAGGCACAGTTAACACAGTATGTAAACTTCTGACCCACTGGAATTGTGATACAGTGAATTATAAGTGAAATAATCTGTCTGTAAACAATTGTTGGAAAAATGACTTGTGTCATGCACAAAGTAGATGTCCTAACCAACTTGCCAAAACTATTGTTTGTTAACAAGAAATTTGTGGAATGGTTGAAAAACTAGTTATAATGACTCCAACCTAAGTGTATGTAAACTTCCGACTTCAACTGTAGCATGACATAACATGCCCTAACTTCAGAGCTCTACACTAACTTTTTTCCCAAGGAGTACATGCGCTCCTAAATGAAAAAATGTAGGAGCACACAAAGAAATATAGGAGCACAGTGAAAAATGCAACACAGAGTTTATTAACAAACAATTTATTATATACATATTTATACTGCGTGTGTGAGTGTGAGTGCGTGTACTAAGGGACACACACCAAAATCACATATCACCAAAATCACATATCACCAAAATCACCCGTTGACCCATGCCTACTAGACTCAAAGGATACCAGTTGTCCAGCTGCTTTTGTATGTTGGCCGTCTGGCACGCTTAGAGGTCAGCCAGCGGTCCACGGTAGGAGTGGGATCAAACTCCTCGACAGAAGGCCCCTCCAGACTGATCCTCATCAGGTCTTCGGTGGTGGAGACCCCAAGGCAGCTTCTTGTCGAATTATTAATCCGGTTCTGCGCAGAGAAGCCTAGCTCACACTGGGCGGCTGAAATGGGCAGCACCAGCATAAGCTGCACCAACTCCAGTCTGTTCTCGGGAAAAGATTATATCTTTCAATCTTATTTAAACTCTTACCATTAACTTATCTAAACCAACCATAGGATACCATATATTACCACTCAGGACTGTTAGTCTACTGTCACGACTTCCACCGAAGTCGGTTCCTCTCCTTGTTCGGGTGGTGTTCGGCGGTCGACGTCACCGGTCTTCTAGCCATCGCCGATCCACCTTTCATTTTCAATTTGTTTTGTCTTGTTTTCCCACACACCTGGTTTACCTTTCCCTCATTACTTGTCGTGTATGTAACCCTCTGTTCCCCCCATGTCTGTGTGTGAAATTGTTTACTGTCGAGGTTGGAACGCTTCCGGCTGGTTAGCGCCGGGTTTTGTTTTATTACCCGTGCTTTGTGGCAGCCGGTACTTTGTACTTGGGTTTTGTCCTTTGTGCTGCCTTACGTGTTCTTTGGGCATTTGTTTTTGTGACGCGGTTGCGTTCTGTTCAGATGATTGCCTTAGTAAAGTGCTTTGTCCACTCATCTCTGCTCTCCTGCGCCTGACTTCCACGCACCAGCTACACTCACCCCTTGACATCTACGTTGTAATCGTGCCTGTAGGGGTCCTTTGTCAACATGGTCTCCCACAGGCCACTGTAGGACTTGTCCTTTAAATTGTGGCTGACCATGATTCCTGGATTGCAGCCATGTTGCACCCCGATCTACAGGATTGAACAGAGCAAGTGAGTTTGCAAATATGCAAACGTTACATTGTCTCACATGGCAATGCAGTGTCAAATAAATTGTTACCTCTCTAGAGGCTCCTTGAAATGCCTCATCAGGTATGCCACACCATCATCACCAAAGGTGAGAAGGCTGGCCTGGTCTTCTGGCCATATGTCTGGACACCCTCATTCTTCAGCAAACCACCGAACCTGGCTTTGAGATCATCCACGCCGATGTTGATGGCCGCCTCCATGTGCGACTTCAGCTGGGGATTGGTGAGGTCCGTGAAGCCTTTCAGATTCCCCTTCAGTGTTATTCCCTTCAACAGAAATAACGCACACGCACACACACACACACACACACACACACACACAGAGACACACACACCAACACACAATGAAATGTCTGGCAATTTGTCTGTCTCCCATAAAACAAAATTAAAGACTTCTCCACTGCATTTCCCTCCTTATCCTCAAATTGTTATATTGGGCAACGAATACATTGATTCTCACACTGAGAATCTGTCTTAATCATCGATTTTGATTTCTCTTAGATCCTAACAAGCTCTCATCCTAACACACATGGAATGTCCTCTCATCACCCTGCTGCTGAGCAAGCATGGTCTGGATCTTCCGTCAGCGGCACGGTCCTTGTCTTGTCCATGTCGTAGGAACACTTTGACGGCTCTGTGGACATGGTGGATCCAGCGAGTTCCCTTGACGCTAGACGGTGTGCAAATATCCACACCGAGCTCTTGCCTGAGTACATAGAGCTCTCGTTTGGATTTTCCGCTGAAGTGATATGTCTTCCATATCAGATTCAGAAGATCGTACACGACAGACACCTTTGGCTCTTTCTTCTGAATGGTCAGTATTGCCAGCTCTAGTCTGTGGAAGTCAGAACAGAATCTTCCTAACAATTCACCGTCTCCTTCCTCCCGTCTCTTGTGCCAACAGAAAACAATAATTCTGTGGTATTTACCATTCCAGCACTTAGCGCTGCACTTCGACATTCTCTGCTAGCAAATAAAACTAAATCATAGGTTTGTAACTAATACATTCTCTATGTGGCATGCAGTGGATTGGGATTATATGCCTCCCTGCCTCTCTCTGCAGGTGGTCAATCACTCCCCCACGGTGGCCCATGTTCACGGAGGCACCATCTGCCCCGAAGGAGATGCACCTCTTCATCCATGACCCTCCATCCTCCTCTGGGCAAACAGCACGAAATGTGGCCTTGGTGGCATCCAAAACACCTCGAATGACAACACAAAAAAAACAATTATACAAAAGTACTTCTGACAAACTGAATAATGATGAAACTTTACACAAGAATAAAGCCTATAAAGAGGAACAACTTACCAATGGCATGAGAGTGCTCAAGGGTCTGTTGTCCGACCAGGAGATTGACTGGCTTCCCATCCTCCAGCAAGCGTACGTAGAAAATCTCGCATTCGGTGTTGGATATATCAGTGTCTCCGTCTATTAGAACGGCAAGATACAGCGTCGCTGACAGGCTCTCTCATTATGTCAGCAATTTGACCGATCATCTCCGCACATCTTACATCATTGTCGTATGTGGGATTAATTTCAACTACGTTTTTGTGGTGGAGTCTGATAAGCGGCCCAAATTTGACGAAAGGTTCTTCTTCTTTCGCAATGAAGTAAGCGATGTTTATCTTTATTTTCAGATGCCTCCTTTTCTCCTCCTCAGACAGCAGCACTTGCCGCCTCAAGGATGCTGACACCGTGCCTGATGGTTTCTCCTGTCTCAACAGGTACAGCTCTCTGCACTGGATATGCCGCCGCGAGATGTTATGGTTCGCTGCCCTATCTCTTTTCAGATGCGGGTTTCCTGACACGAAGGACGTGTTGCCCGCTTGTTTCTGCCCTCTACAATATTTGCAGAACATGACGTTGTTTTCAAACTCTAGCCATGGGAACATTTTGAGCCAATTCGCATTGAATCTATATGTTCTCCCTCCACCGGCTACAGTGGACGTTGAAGTGACAGCAGGGGTCACGGTAGCTTCGCTAACGTTGTTCTCAGCATTCCTAACGTTAACCGCCATGTCAACATTATCGAGTACCTAGAGACAACAGATGGAAAAACTGCTGGGACTACCATACACTTGAGTCCCATATACAGTACATAATATTATGCAGTAGATGGCAGTCATATCCCTTGTAAACTCTAGGCAAATAGAATCAAACTCTGGGCCTGTATTCATAAAGTGTCTCACAGTAGGAGTGCTGATCTGGGATCAGGTCGCTCTGTCTGTGTAATATTGTTTGTGATCTTAAAGGCAAAACTAATCCTAAATCAGCAGCCCTATCCTCGTCACCAAGCTTAGGACTCTGGGTCTGAACATCTCCCTCTGCAACTGGAACCTGGAGTTCCTGACAAGCCGACCCCAGGTGGTGAGGGTAGGCAACCTAACCTTCACCACACTGATCCTTAACACAGGGGCCCCACAGAGGTGTGTGCTTAGTCCCCTCATGTATTTCCTGTTCACCCACAACTGTGTAGCAACACTCGACTCCAAGACCATTATCTATTTCTTTAACGACACGACGGTGGTAAGCCTGATCTCAACTGCATCGCAGTTGCTAGTTGTGCCACTCGAGATCCTGGTTGGAGTACAGGATCTGTCGCAGCCAACCGGGGCCCGGGAGACCAACGGGAAGGCGCACAATTGGTCCAGCGTCGTCCGGGTTAGGGGAGGGTTTGGCCGGCAGGGATGTCCTTGTCACATCGCGCTCTAGCGACTCCTGTGGCGGGCCGGTCGCATGCACGCTGACACGGTCGCCAGGTGTACGGTGCTTCCTCCGACACATTGGTGTGGCTGGCTTCTGGGTTAAGCGGGCATTGTGTCAAGAAGCAGTGCAGCTTGGTTGGGTCGTGTTTCGGGGGACGCATGGCTCTCGACCTTCGCCTCTCTCGAGTCCGTATGGGAGTTGCAGTGATGAGACAAGACTGTAACTACCAATTGGATACCACAAAATGAGGAGAAAAGGGGGTAAAAGAAAATATTTAAAAAACTCTCCCTCAAAGTCAGCAAGGCCAAGGAGCTGATCGTAGACTACAGGAAACAGAGGGCGAGCACCCCCCCCCATCCACATCGACCGGGCGTCAGTGGGGCAGGAAGACAGCTTCAAGTTCGAGAAAGTTTGGCATGGGCCCTCAAATCCGGAAAAGGTTACACAGCTGTACCACTGAGAGCATATTGACTGGCTGCATCACTGCTTGGTACGGCAATAGCACGGCCCTCAATCACATGGCGCAACAGAGGGTTGTGCGGACAGCCCAGTACATCACTGCCATCCAGGACCTCTATATCAGGAGATGTGAAAAGAAGGCCCAGAAAATTGTCAAAGACCCCAACCACCCAAGCCATAGACTATTTTATCTGTTGCCCCACGGCAAGAAGTACTAGTGCATCAAGTCTGACACCAACAGGCTCTTGAACAGCTTCTATCCCCAAACAATACGACTCACAGGGCCCTACACACACTGTCACTCCAACACACACACACACACACAAAGACTCACTCCATCATTTGCTCACTCACACATAATATGCACATACATTTATACTGACTCCACACACCAACTCACATGTAAGCTGCTGCTACTCTGTTTATCTAATATCCTGTTGCCTAGTCACCTTACCCCTATACATCAGGGATGCAAACAGCTGAGGGCCCAAAAAGGTGATACTTTTTCTTTTGCACTGAAACATGCAAAAAAATCCCCGCTAGGGGGAAATGCAGGTTTTAACTAATTAACCAACAAATAATATTATCTACAGTAACTTGCAAAAGTATTCATCCCCCTTGGCGTTTTACATATTTTGTTGCATTACAACCTGTAATTTAAATGGATTTATATTTGGATTTCATGTAATGGACATACACAAAATAGTCCAAATTGGTGAAGTGAAACGAAAAAAATAACTTGTTTCAAAAAATTCTAAACGGAAAAGTGGTGCGTGCATATGTATTCACCGCCTTTGCTATGAAGCCCCTAAATAAGATCTGGTGCAACCAATTGCCTTCAGAAGTCACATAATTAGTTAAATAAAGTCTACCTGTGTGCAATCTAAGTGTCACATGATCTGTCACATGATCTCAGTATATATACACCTGTTCTGAAAGGCAGAGTCTGTAACACCACTAAGCAAGGGGCACCACCAAGCAAGTGGCACCATGAAGACTAAGCAGCTCTCCAAACAGGTCAGGGACGAAGTTGTGGAGAATTACAGATCAGGGTTGAGTTATAAAAAATAAAAAGAACTTTGAACATCCCACAGAGCACCATTAAATCCATTATTAAAAAATGGAACGAATATGGCACCACAACAAACCTGCCAAGAGAAGGCCGCCCACCAAAACTCATGGAACAGGCAAGGAGGGCATTAATCAGAGAGGCAACAATGAGAACAAAGTTAACCCTGAAGCAGCTGCAAAGCTCCACACCGGAGATTGGAGTATCTGTCCATAGGACCACTTTAAGCCGTACACTCCACAGAGCTGGGCTTTACGGAAGAGCGGCCAGAAAAAAAGCCATTGTTTAAAGAAAAAAATAAGCAAACACATTTTGTGTTCGCCAAAAGGCATGTGGGATACTCCCCAACCATATGGAAGAAGGTACTCTGGTCAGATGAGACAAAAATTTAGGTTTTGTCCATCAAGGAAAATGCTATGTCTGGCGCAAACCCAACACCTCTCATCACCCAGAGAACACCATCCCCACAGTGAAGCATGGTTGTGGCAGCATCATAGTCTTGTTTGTTTCACAATAAAAAATATTTTGCATCTTCAAAGTGGTAGGCATGTTGTGTAAATCAAATGATACACCCCCCCCCCCCCCCTCCAAAAAAAAACATTTTAATTCCAGGTTGTAAGAAAACAAAATAGGAAAAATGGCAAGGGGAGTGAATACTTTCGCAAGGAACTGTACATGATCAGTCTCTGTGTGTAAAATGAAAAGTGGTTCATGTGAACCGAACTCACAGCTAAAAAAATGTAAAGAAAGCACTCCAATGTTATTTGTTGCCTAGACTATACTGCAAATGAGAAAGAACAATACAGTACACTAATATTGCAGTTAGCCATGACAGCCTTTATAATAGAACGCTTGTGACCACACACATCTAAATATTACACTTGGGGGGAAAAAAATATCTTAAAGTAGAAATAGAATGAAACAAACATGCATTCTATTTTTGTTCTATTATAGTGGCCACTATAGACATCGATCAAGTGCACAAGGCTACATCTGTGCAAAAACAACGTTCACTGAGGAAAAAATGTAATAATCCCCCCTCACTCACACACAAGTGTTACTGTCAAGTTAACACAAATGCAGTATCTTTGTGCTACACTGCACATCATTACATTGTACACTTTCTGCCTGTGGACATCTACTCTACAATGTGCCAGCAGAGCATGATACCCTGGTCACAAGAACATGGTTAGCAGATGTTAATGCGAGTGTAGCGAAATGCTTGTGCTTCTAGTTCCGACCGTGCAATAATATCTAACAAGTAATCTAACAATTTCACAACAACTACCTTATACACACAAGTGTAAAGGAATGAATAAGAATATGTACATATAAATATATGGATGAGCGATGGCCGAACGGCATAGGCAAGATGCAGTAGATGGTATAGGGTACTGTCACGATCGTCTTGATGAGGAAGAGTGGACCAAGGCGCAGCGTGATAACAATACATACTTCTTTATTGACGAGAAGACGAAAACGAAACGAACACTATACAAGCTAAACAAAACAACAAACAGACGACCGTGACGCTATTCAAACAATAAGTGCAGACACTGGCAACTTACACATAGACAATTACCCACAACAGCCCAATGCCTATGGCTGCCTTAAATATGGCTCCCAATCAGAGACAATGAAAGACAGCTGTCTCTGATTGAGAACCACTCAGGCAACCATAGACATACCTAGACACCTACACTGAACACAACCCCATAAACTCTACAAAACCCCCTATACAATACAACCACCCAAGACGAGACAAATACACACAAACATCCCCCCTGTCACACCCTGACCTAACTAAAATAATACAGAAAATAAAGATAACTAAAGCCAGGGCGTGACAGGTACAGTATATACATATGAGAAGAGTAATGTAGGGTATGTAAATATTATATAAAGTGGCATTGTTTAAAGTGACTAGTGATACATTTACTACATCCAATTTTTATTATTAAAGTGGCTAGAGATTTGAGTCAGTATGTTGGCAGCAGCCACTCAATGTTAGTGATGGCTGTTTAACAGTCTGATGGCTTTAAGATAGAAGCTGTTTTTCAGTCTCTCGGTCCCTACTTTGATGCACCTGTACTGACCTCGTCTTCTGGATGATAGCGGGGTGAACATGCAGTGGCTCGGGTGGATGTTGTCCTTGATGATCTTTTTGGCCTTCCTGTGACATCGGGTGGTGTAGGTGTCCTGGAGGGCAGGTAGTTTGCCCCCGGTGATGCGTTGTGCAGACCTCACTACCCTCTGGAGAGCCTTACGGTTGTGAGCGGAGCAGTTGCCGTACCAGGCGGTGATACAGCCCGACAGGATGCTCTCGATTGTTCATTTGTAAAAGTTTCTGAGTGTTTTTGGTGACAAGCCAAATTTCTTCAGCCTCCTGAGGTTGAGGAGGCGCTGTTGCACCTTCTTCACCACGCTGTCTATGTGGGTGGACCATTTCAGTTTGTCCGTGATGTGTATGCCAAGGAACTTAAAACTTTCCACCTTCTCCACTACTGTCCCGTCGATGTGGATAGGGGGGTGCTCCCTCTACTGTTTCCTGAAGTCCACGATCATCTCCTTTGTTTTGTTGACGTTGAGTGTGAGGTTATTTTCCTGACACCACACTCCGAGGGCCCACACCTCCTCCCTGTAGGACGTCTCGTCGTTGTTGGTAATCAAGCCTACCACTGTAGTGTCATCTGCAAACTTGATGATTGAGTTGGAAGCGTGCATGGCCACGCAGTCATGGGTAAACAGGGAGTACAGGAGAGGGCTGAGAACGCACCCTTGTGGGGCCCCAGTGTTGTGGATCAGCGGGGTGGAGAGGTTGTTTCCTACCCTCACCACCTGGGGGCGGCCCGTCAGAAAGTCCAGGACCCAGTTGCACAGGGTGGGGTCGAGATCCAGGGTCTCGACCCCACATTCTTACATGGGTGTTCCTCTTGTCCAGGTGGGTTAGGGCAGTGTGCAGTGTGATTGCGCCATCTGTGGACCTATTGGGGCGGTAAGCAAATTGGAGTGGGTCTAGGGTGTCAGGTAGGGTGGAGGTGATATGATCCTTGACAAGTCTCTCAAAGCACTTCATGATGACGGAAGTGAGTGCTACGGGGCGCTAGTCGTTTAGCTCAGTTACCTTAGCTTTCTTGGGAACAGGAACAATGGTGGCCCTCTTGAAGCATGTGGGAACAGCAGACTGGGATAGGGATTGACTGAATATGTGCGTAAACACACCAGCCAGCTGGTCTGCGCATGCTCTGAGGACGCGCTAGGGATGTCATCTGGGCCGGCAGCCTTGCGAGGGTTAACACGTTTAAATGTTTTACTCAAGTTGGCTGCTGTGAAGGCGAGCCTGCAGGTTTTGGTGGCGGGCTGTGTCAGTGGCATTGTACTGCTCCAGCTACACTTGTTTAAGAACAAGCAACGCCTCGTTTTCACCTAATTCTCTCATTTTGAAAATTAACCACATAAGTTACCGTAGAGGAAAAACATTAGTTTACAGATAGTAGTTCGTTCGCTAGCTAACCATAACTAGTAAACATTTCAGAATGCCAGGGTCCAGTAAGCAACTAACGCGTTATAACTCGAGGAACGGCAAGGAGTCGTAGCGAATCGGTTAGGTTACCAACGTTAGCACATCTGTTGTAACGTTAGCTGTCTGACTTTATTAGCCAGGCAGTTTTCACATCATAAACTCAATTATTTGATCAATTAAATTGGCCAACGCTCATCATTTCTCTGGCTGGCTAACAAATCATTCGAACCAGCTAGCAAGATACTTAACGCGAACATTACCTGGTACACCACACTTTCTCCCTCACCTCAAACTTTCCAATAGCCAGTTGTTTTTCGGTTAAAGCTAATGAAGTACGCTTCATCACCTTCTCACCTACCCCTTCGTTATCGTTCAGGGGACGGTCTGCTGTACATGAACCGACAAACTGCCTTTCCCCTCTCCCGCTGTATTTCCAGAACTGATGCTGTAACTACTGTAGCAAATTGGTTGTCTTTTCCCTCGTCAGTAGCGTCCTCCATTCTGTTGTTATGTATGTGAACTGATTGGCTGAGCCGTGGATACAGCCAGTATTGCTCCAAACGTGCATCACTCGTTTGCATACAGCCAGTAGTCATCCAACGCCGAATAGGTAATAACGCCCGAAAGGTAACTAGTTTACATCCCTACTACATATCTACCTCCATCACTCCAGTATCCATGCACATGTAAATATGGTATTGGAACTGACTTTTTAAATATATCCTGTATATGGTATGCTTACTTACTTGTGTCTTTCATATTTCTTGTGTACTTCTTTCTTGTGAAACGTTGTCATTGATTATTGTATTGTCGGGTTTTGAGTTTGAAAGGCATTTCGCTGTACTTGTGCATGTGCCATTGGAACTTTAAACTATTATGAGACGCTCGATACATATGGTCACAGACCAGTCCTGTTGGAAGGAACTGAACCAATTTTGTTGCATTGCATCCCTCAGATCTAGTTCTGCTAATTGAGACAATATTTCTTTGCAACTGTACATACCTGATGTAGCACGCACAACACGTTGTTTCAGTTCACCCACAAGGAAAGAACAAACACACATGATAACACATCTGAGAGGTGGGGAGACTTGACTGAGGCTCCATTGCCATCTGCTACCTTGGCACAGTTACACAGTGTGCTTCAGTGTCCTCGTCTATGATTGGTTGAGATAAGGAACATAGTGTCAACGTCTGCCAATGTCGGTCCTCGACTGGCACAAGTTCAAATGGAATTACATTTACAATTAAACATGACCATTTCTCACATTAATATACAAGTTTATTAATTCTTGCCATTATTTTTTGTTTGTTTTTCAATAACATGACATTAAATACAGAAGGCACTTACAAAAAAACAGTTCAATTATAGACGTGTTATTATATAAACATGAACTTATCAATGACTTTTTTTTTTAAACGTACAGATTGATGAAGGACCAGAGATGACGGCACCCTTTGCCTTTTTACAGTACATCTCATATAAGTGGTAAAATCTACCGCGCAATACAGTAAAAACAGTATTCATCATAATCATCGTTATAATTGTTAATGCCCCTATTATGCTTTTACATGTATAACTTAATCTAAAAAACTTAAAATATAGAAAGCATAAAACAAGTTGTTTATTTTTTATCACTAGTCAGTGGTTCATTTGTCATTTTTACATGTTAGGCTTTATGGTTTCTTTGTGCAAGTCCTGGTACATCTCTGTAAGACGAGTGGCCTCTCTCTGTCCCGACAGCAATGCACCATGGGTAGTGGAATAGTATTTCCGGTGGGTGGCTTCCCCAGCGAATAACACCTGTAGAGGCTGAGAGGGTAAAGAGGAAAGGAAGGGTGAGGAGAGAGGTTGGAAAAAGGAGAGGATAGAGAAGAGATATGATATACAGAAGAATAGAATAGAGAAGGAGATAGGTGGATAGAGGAGAGGGCAGAGATATGATATACAAAAGAATAGAATAGAGAAGGAGATAGGTGGATAGAGGTGAGGGCAGAGATAGAGAAGAGAGGCGAGAGAAAAAAAGACAAGATCTAAACAAACCAGTGAATGTCGGCATGACCCAACATATGACATGTGTACTCTATTACTGCCTCCGAGCCATGGGCTGCATCCCAAATGGCCCTCTATACTCTACATAGCACACTACCTTTGACTAGAGCTCTATGGTCCCTGGGCAAAATTTGTGCACTATATAGGGAATAGTGAGCCATTTAGACACAGGCATGGGGAGCTATTTTAGGCTCTAGACAGAGTGTATCTGTCTATATGTAATAAGGCTGCGTGTGACGATCTGTCGCTCTTTTGACGGTAGGGGGATTTCTCAAAGGCCACACTGCTCATTTAGCAGTCTTTAAATGGCCACACACACACAGTAGACACGCGCACGCACACACAGAACCACACACACACACACACACTAAGATAAGGACACATGCATCAAGTTTCAGGGGCTACGCTGCTGGCCAAGACCCATGATTCATAATCGATCCAACACTGACTGCCATGTCCCTTACTGCCTTATTAGGTGACAGTGATGACACAGGCACTTTGACAACATGCTACGAGTTCCTCCGGTGGCTGTAAACAAGCATCACGCCTCCAAAGACCAATGAAAGTAAAGACATTCTCAATACACTGTCATTAACATGCAGTTCCACAAACAACACTTAGTCATTGGAGAATGCTTTTCACACTGTAACCCACCGTGGTTGACACATTGCTCCTTGTCACAGCACCTTGGCTAATCAGAGTCATGATCAGTAAGGAGAAAATGTTTGGAAACTGAGTGAAACGAGGAGGCACTACCTGAACTTGTCCAATAAAGTTTCCAAGCCATTGTACAATGTTTTAAAACGTCTTGCTACGGTGTGCCCTAATTAACACGGCTCAGCTGATATACACTACATCCAGTCTGGGTTCAAATACATGCATATTTAACTATGTGTTATTTAAAATACTTATTTTCAAATAATGTGGCCAAATTTTTAAGTATTTTCAAATAACTTCCTATGAAATATACAAAACCATTTTTAAAGAGCCCTAGGACCGAACAGACCTGGGTTAAAATGCATGGACTATTTAAAATTTAAAGAAACGTCCTCTCACTGTCAACTGCGTTTATTTTCAGCAAACTTAACATGTGTAAATATTTGTATGAACATAACAAGATTCAACAACTGAGACATAAACTGAACAAGTTCCACAGACATGTGACTAACAGAAATGGAATAATGTGTCCCTGAACAAACGGGGTGTCAAAATCAAAAGTTAGTCAGTATCTGGTGTGGCCACCAGCTGCATTAAGTACTGCAGTGCATCTCCTCCTCATAGACTGCACCAGATTTGCCAGTTCTTGCTGTGAGATGTTACCCCACTCTTCCACCAAGGCACCTGCAAGTTCCCGGACATTTCTGGGGGGAATGGCCCCAGCCCTCAGCTTCCGATCCAACAGGTGCCAGGCGTGCTCAATGGGATTGAGATCCGGGCTCTTCGCTGGCCATGGCAGAACACTGACATTCCTGTCTTGAAGGAAATCACGCACAGAACGAGCAGTATGGCTGGTGGCATTGTCCTGCTGGAGGGTCATGTCAGGATGAGCCTGAAGGAAGGGTACCACATGAGGGAGGAGGATGTCTTCCCTGTAACACACAGCGTTGAGATTGCTTGCAATGACAACAAGCTTGTGCGATGATGCTGTGACACATCGTCCCAGACCACGATGGACCCTCCACCTCCAAATCAATGTACAGGCCTCGGTGTAACGCTCATTCCTTCGACGATAAACGCAAATCTGACCATCACCCCTGGTGAGACAAAACCCTGACTCATCAGTGAAGAGCACTTTTTGCTAGTCCTGTCTGGTCCAGCGACGGTGGGTTTGTGCCCATAGGCGATGTTGTTGCCGGTGATGTCTGGTGAGGACCTGCCTTACAACAGGCCTACAAGCCCTCAGTCCAGCCTCTCTTAGCCTATTGCGGACAGTTTGAGCGCTGATGGAGGGATTGTGCGTTCCTGGTGTAACTCTGGCAGTTGTTGTGGCCATCCTGTACCTGTCCCGCAGGTGTGATGGTCGGATGTACCTATCCTGTGCAGGTGTTGTTACATGTGGTCTGCCACTGCGAGGACGATCAACTGTCCCATCTTTATTCTGGTGTCAGTAGAAAGGCTTCTTTAGTGTCCTAAGTTTTCATAACTGTGACCTTAATTGCCTACCGTCTGTAAGCTGTTGGTGTCAGAACGACCGTTCCACAAGTGCATGTTCATGAATTGTTTATGGGTCATTGAACAAGCATGGGAAACAGTGTTTAAACCCTCTACAATGAAGATCTGTGAAGTTATTCGGATTTTTACAAATTATCTTTGAAAGACAGGGTCCTGAAAACGGGACGTTTCTTTTTTTTGCCGAGTTTAGTATTTTCAAATACAAGCCAATACTTTCCAAGTGTACTTCCAAATGCATTCCAAAACACTTACTTTGAAATGTCTTGAGAAAGTAATTGAAATACCATAAATAGTATTTGAACCCAAGTCTGCATCCAGATCCAGATGTGGTTCTTACCGGAGCCTTGGTGCTCTTGGTGTAAGGCAGGGGCATGGCTAGCTTCTCCACGTCACCCCCACTGGAGCCCACCCGGGTGAAGGAGTAGGAGCCCCGGATGTAAGGGTTACTGCCCCACGACGAGCGCAGGATCCGCCTCGGCTTCGGAATGTTGGGGTTCCCTGAAGGAGAAGGAGGGAGAGAAAGGAACGGGTGAGGTGGATGGTGAGGACGGTCAGTCCAATATAAACCCTTTGGATGGACACGGAAACATCAACATCCACGCACACCAACACACTCTCCCTCACACAGTCATGCGCGCGCGCAAACACACACACACACAAACACAGGCACACCCTCTCTTACAACTCTTCCGCAGGTGGAAATAAGCCATTGAAAGCTTCCTAAGGTAATGGCGATGCATGGTGAGTGATCCTCAACCAATCTCCCATAGGTGATCCTCCAACACATCCAATCCAATCTCCTGTATCGGTACTATTAAGCTACGGTCCCTCTGAGGCCATACACACTCACACACTCTAGTCTGTCTGTGATGAATCTGCTTCGTAGGGGATTAAACCGCACTGACCTACATCAGGGGAGTGTGTCAGTCACTTCCTATGGAAGTAAACAATGTGAGGGCAGGAAGCGAGTATTGCTCAGAGCGGAAGGCAGGGTTTGGGGTTTATTGTGTCCGTTGGCTTGGCTGTATAGGGAGGAGTAACTGCAGCGAGGTGTGTATGTGTTTGTGTGTGTGTCCAGGAAAGCCTCTGACGTCATCATTAAGTGATGGTAACCGGGTCGGAGACATACGCTAAGCTTAGACGTGACTCTACTATGACCTATTTGTCAGCTAACTGGCTTGACCAGAGGATAACTTAGTCCTTGAAGGAGGACAACAGTCACTTACTGTCTGCCATAATACCGAGCTTTGTCCACCCATGAGATGGGACGCATCCCAAATGGCAACCTATTCCCTAGTGCATTACTTTTGAGCAAGGCCCATCAGACTCTGGTCAAAGGTAGTGGACTCTGTAGGGACTAGGGTGTCATTTGGGACGCAGGAATAGATGGGACAACGTCACAAAAGCAATATGCACGCTTTAATTGGGGCAGAAGTCCGTGAGTTGTTGCGATTCTAAATAGCCAAATGGCTAGCAACAATGACAATAAACTGCCATGTGGGGAATAGAAAGTGGCTGATTTCAGCTAGTTTTCTCTTGTTCTTGATACCATGTCTTGTATTCAGGTGTTTGACTGATTTCATGTCAATGCTAATATGGCCCAAATTCGCTAGCTAGCTAAACAACAACTGTAACGATGTTTTTGAGAGACAACACGTGCTCATTGTGCAAATGTATTTATGTTTTCAATAAACATTGGAGACTAAATATTGTTAACATGTTGTCAACATTCTATGCCAACCCTGTCTGTTTTGCCCCATAGTAGGGCACGCGTCGGTTTTGTCGCTAAACAACCAACCATTCTAATGTAACGACCCGGGGTTTATATGCACGGAAATCGACTCTGCCGCACGAGCATGCTTTTGCGGCACAGTCGATAGCGCGCCGGACCTCGGGCTAGAAGGTCGAGGGTTCAAGACCTGCTCCCTGCCTGTTTCATTACATTGGTGTCAGAAGTGATCGGACCTTGCATCCACGACAGTGCGTGTGCTTGGCCGATGAGCGCGTTCCTGTAAGACGTAGAGTCGCAAGCTAGCGCGAGGACGCGCTCTTTGAAAGGAGGGAGTAGTGTAACGACCCTGGGTTTATAAGCACGGATATCGACTCTGCCGCACGAGCCTGCTTTTGCGGCACAGTCGATAGCGCGCCGGACCTCGGGCTAGAAGGTCGAGGGTTCGAGACCTGCTCCTTGCTCTTTCATGACATTAATGTAATGGTGACCCTGTCAAAAGTATTTTATGTTCATTCCACAGACACACACACACCTTTATCTAAACTATTTAAACCAGGACAGCATTCTTATATCTCTTTTAACCTATTTCCTCTGTCAATATGAAACAGACTGAAGCTATACAGAGCCACAAGGCTCATCTCTATCAATAGTCATTATTTTCTTCCCGGTGTAGGGCATCCCAAGAACGACTGTGTGGGTCTTGTCTACACTATCATTTACAGTGTTTTCAAGGGAGCAGAACCTTAATAAGGCCTTAACGTAAGAGAGCAATGTTTCCCGTCTCATGTAGAGACCTGTCGAATCGAACAATTGATTTTCTGTCAGGTTTTCTTAAAAAAAAAAGGCTGAGGAGCCTCGACGAAAGTTACAGCCAATTTCAATTTGCTGCATCTCTTTTTGTCATCGTTACTCTTAATAGGGGGCTGTTCGTGGGTGAAAGAGAGAAATGAACAACTTGATAAAGTCGAGCAGCTATGGCATTGACTCACTCATCTCTTCTGTGAGAATATTGGGTCATTCATAAAGTGTGTCTGGGACGCAGACACACAGGCAACTCCTCTACCAACTTTTGTAGGGATCAGCATTTCTTCATCCAATCCTTATTCCACCTATAACGAGCACAGTGACTAAAAATGACCCTGGACCAGTTGTTACGGGATGTACAAGTGTTCAACACCTTCACTCAGACATCTATCTGACTGATTCAGCATCAGCCCCCCAAACCCCCTTCTGGGAAAGGCCATACCTCAAGGCTCGGAATGATGTCACATGATGATGTCATTTCCTGTATCTAATGTATACCTAGAGGCCCACTAGGGCTGAATACGTGGAATTACTCTTCAGTGCGTCACCGTGACTCACTGGGAGCACAGTAGTGATGCACCCATTCAGCCCTCAAGGTTACAGTGTGCTCGTAACAGTGTGTGTGATGGGTGTAACAGTATTCCTGCCCTATACTGATGAGTTGAAGCACAGAGCTTGATTCATACTCAGGCCATCATCAGCATTCCCTCACTATCTCAGCGAGTTATTTAGGTCAGTGGTCCTCACTCCATCAAGAACATATGATTTGATTAATCAACTAAGAACTTGAGTAGCTGAAATCTAGTGTTAGTGCAAAAGCTGCGGTTCGATTCAGAAAACTCTGATTGTTACTGCATATCACACACACAATGTCAACTGACCTATGTCAATGTCAGAATGACAAACACACAGACATGCACACTGACCTGTGAAGCGTCGCAGCAGCTTGGTGCAGGTCTCGGCCACCGTCTCGTCGTCGCAGCGCTCCATGAGCAGTGCCTCCTGGCCACAGATCCAGCCGCTCAGCATGTGGCCGTAGCGCTCGGGCGGGTACAGCACGTCAAACGAGCAGATCTTACGGTACCACAGCTCCTCGGGGTAGACCGGCTGCTCCAGCTGCGCCTCGTCCTCCCACACAAACTGGATGCTGTTGCACTCGGGGCTCCAGAAGGGATCGGCGAACTCCAGGAAAATCTTGTCAGTGGTGCTGATGCCGAGCTTCTCGACGGCGAAGACTTTGTCCTCGGGCAGCGAGGGTGAGAAGAGCGCCTCATGGCGGTTCTTGAGGACGCCGAGAGAGGCGGTTACGATCACGTGGTCGGCGGGGAGCGACTCGAGGTCCTCGCACTCTACGCTGATGGGGTACGCGTGACCCGGATTGGGGTTGGGCTCACCATGGCAACGTCGGTCGTCGTTATGGTCGCCGTCGTCGTGCCGATTGTTGTTGTCGCCATGGGCGATCTCCTCCTGTTGCTGGGCGGAGTAGTTCCAGTGGACGCAGCGGACGGGTTTCCCCAGGCGCATCATGCGGGACGGAATGTCCTGCGCCAAGAGGTCCACGATCTTCATGAAGCCTCCCGGGATGACGTGGTGGGCCCCGGGGATCTCCGTCCACTCGCCGAACTCACTCAGCGAGACCTCGTCCATGCTGGGGGACGAGCTCTCACAACTCTCCACCTTGGGAACCACACACATACAAACAAACAAAGTCAGTTTGACTCAAGATCAAATTGAGCTCCTTTATCAGCTGCTCTCACAACTCTCCGCCTCTTTCCATCAATCAATCAACTCAATCAGAGAATCAGTCAAATGTATTTGAGCTCTTTTTAATATCCCAGCCTAGAAGCCCAGAGAGCAAGCAGCAGAACAGTTGAAAAACTCCTTGGATGGAAGAAACCTAAAGAGGAAGCAGACACTGGCTTTACCGTATAGAAACACAGACAAATAAGTCTGTTCAATTCTGGTCAAATGTATCTACTTTGTTTCAAGTAGATTTTCTTTCTGTTACTCTGATTGGCTAAAACTCCGTATTGAATTGAGGCCAAATGAACCTCTATCAAAGTGCTACTTAGTCCAAGTTGAATGACCTATTTATTGGCCATTACGCCTTATTAAACTTTCGTTGGGATATCGTTTTATGGCTCAAGTCTATGAACCCAATCGTTTGTTTACCTAACTGGAGTGACATTAAGGATGTCATCTGTAGCCTCAACAATAGAGCCTAACGTTTCCCTGAGGAAAAGTTTTAATCGTACCCTTGGCTGCCACTAAAGGAAACTTTTGACATCAGGGGATACATCCTAAGTGTTACATTATTCCCTAGATAGTGCATAGGGTTTTGGTCAATGGTAGTGCACTACATTGGTAATATGGTGCCATTTGGAATGTAGCCCAAATGTGCCGGCGGACCAAGAAATTATTTTAATAAATATACAAACATAATAAGGCTTGCAATAGCTACATTTCCTGAGGTAAATTGTTGGATGCCCTGCTGTACCACAGTTGGCTCAAGGTGTAATAAAAAGGGCGTCCATTTTGTTGTCCTCTGTCTTTCTATTTCATTAGCAAACTGACCTTTAAGTGATCAACACTAACTTGAATCCAATGAGTCATTGGGTATAATTACAAGGAGCAAGGATCACCGATGGAGCAATAACATTAACAAGTAAATTAAGCTAATTAAGCTATTGCTAACATGAACAAGATAATGTAGCTATAGCTAACAGCAATGCCAACATTAGCATTTGGCGATGTAAGTCAGAGTTTTACACTTGATTTCCTGATCTGCTTGTTCAGTTGAGTCATAAAACATGCCGTAAACTCTTGTATTGTGTGAAACTAAACATAGCAGGAGCATCACGTGCTACTTCAGTCATTTATCAGCGTATAAAGAACTGTTTAGAATCAGAACAGCGAGAGAGGCCATAGAGGTGCACCAATTCTCTCCAGCGATGAGTGATTCAGAATACAGCACTGTAGAAAGAAAGTCATGCCTTCCGTGGCGATTTTTACAACTGTTTTTCTTGCAACACAGAGCAAACTTACATACCGAGAAGGAAACCATTATTTGCTCTAGCTTATTGGATTTGCATGTTTGTCTAGGCTTATCACTGCATTCCAACCATATAAAATAGAGCTCTAGCATCTTGTATAGTCTCTTAGAAGGACCCCCCACCCTCCACAAACACACACACACACCTTGAGGTACTGCTGGAGCATGGACAGCTTGAGTCTCTTGGTGCTCTCCGAGTCGTCGGGGTCCAGCATGATCTTCTTGCGCACCACGTCCCTCGTGAACACTCCAACACTGTTCTGGCTTTCAGCACACACAGGCTTCCCACTCTGGAAAAACTCCTGAGTCAGCTCGTACACCTAGGGAGGAGAGGGGGGAGGAGAGGAGAGGGGTAGAGGGGAGAGAAATGTGAGTTTGACGGCCATGGTATAAGCAGTAATGAATGTGCAGAGGGTCTACATCCCAAATGGCACCCTATTCCCTTTATAGGGCACTACTTTTGACCGTGGCAAATAGGGCTCTGGTCGAAAGGGTTTGTTGCCAGGTTTTGTCTGGGTGCCAGTCTGTTTTCATTCTGGTTCTACACTGGACAACCCAGAGTTTCATAGACAGGCAGTATTTTGCTACTACCTTAACCAACAGCCAAGTAATCCAAAATAGCGTAGAGTGTTCCTGCTACTGTGGCTATAACGGAGTCTGAACATTCAGAATCTACTGGGGTGCTTCTAAAACTTTAAAGGGGCAATCTGTAAGGTGATCGCTTTGTTTGAATGCCAAATTTGCCCTTGAAAGGGTGCAGCCAGGAGAGAATTTATAACATCATTTAACACCTTGGCATGACTACATGGGAGGGTGGAACTTAGAACATTATTCAACAACGGATCGTTTTTAATTTTTCAACACTTTCTTCCGAGGTCCGTGACTTCTACAGTACAGGATATATAGCAACATGCATGACAGAACTCTTTATCCAAAGCACACACCTCTTTTAGAAGGAACTGCCCACTCATTGCACAATAGGGGGAGCATCATTGTGTAGGAGAGGTCACATAGTGAAGGGGGTAGCACTATATCAATTGGTATTTACTAGGAAATTATGTTGTTTTAATGAATACTTTCTGGTACTTAGTTCCAACAATTCAACACAATTGGCAATGACCTGGTACCAATTGGTGCCCGTTCCCGTTTTAAAAACAAACAAGTCATTCATAGATTATTACTGTGCACCATTTCACATGTAATTTCTCAGTAAATACCTGGGATGACGCCAAATGGCAGCCTATTCCATATTTAGTGCACTACTTTTGACCCATAGGGCTCTGGTCAAAAGTAATGCAGTATAGGCAATATGGTGCCCTTTGGGATGCAGCCCTAGCCGTTTCTGTGCCGTAAAATAAAGTGCAACCGTGAAGGTGTCTTATTTAAATAAGTTAAACAGTGAGCTGAAAAAAAAGAGGCAGGAGGGAACTGGAGCTGAGCCGTCAATCAGTGACGAGACTGGTGATCGCCCGGGGGCCATTCCTAGGGAGTGCCGGGTTACAACAGGTAGACACCACTGGCACTGGGAAATAAGATCTATGCTAAGCTACCGCAAAGTAGCCAAAAGGCGTCCGCCTATTCAATAGTCTGTGGGTTTTCTGCCCAAGTATGAGGGTGATGGGGGTAGGCTACCACAGAATATCTTTGGTTGACACAGCACCAAACCTAAAAAATTGTGTTTTTCAAGGACGCTATTCAAGGACCCAAAGTCACGGTTGATACAGTATTGTCACGGATCCCCCCCGGTACTGCTGCTCATTCCGTTCACCAGCTCCGGAGGGCCTTCTAGGCATCACCGAACTGGATCATTACCACCAACCCCGGACTGTCTTGTCTCATTAAGCACACCTGGTTCCCATTCCCCCTGATTAGTATGTGTATATATGTGCCCTCTGTTCCCCATTGTCCTTGTCAATCATTGTCCTAGGTCCGTTGGTCTTGTGAGTACCTATGCTCGGTTTTATTTCTGTTTTTGTATTATTATTTAGAGGTTTACACGTCGCTCTTTTGTTTTGGGTAGAGAATTTAAAAACCCTATTACTTATTCCTGCGCATGTCTCCCATCCTTATGCAACGTGATAAGTATAAATACATGTGTCATGTAGGGGTGTGAACGTTTAAACGTTAAAAGTTTAAATAAAATTGGGATATTTAACTTTAACTATGAAACAGAAAGCATGTGTTGGAACGTGGTAACAGCTTATTTTTATAACAACAACCAAACAAAAATTTAGCAGACACTCTTATCCAGTAGCAATTAGGGTTAAGTTTCATGCGCGAGGGCACAGATAGATTTTTCACCTCTGATTCGAACCAGCAACCTCTCAGTTACTGGCCCAACCTCTTAACCGCTAGGCTCCCTGCCGCCCTTTACACTTAGATAGTGGCTATCTAGAACCTAAAAAGGGTTTTTCACCTGTCCCCATAGGATAACCCTTTGAAGAACCCTTTTTGGTTCCAGGTAGAACCGTTTCCACAGAGGAAAAGGGTTGCCCGTAGAACTAAAAGGGTGCTCTTATGGGGACAGCTGAAGAACTGTTTTGGAACCTTTTTTTCTAAGAGTGTAGCCTAAACATCCTTATAAGCGCCAAGTGTGCTTGATAAATGGTGAAAATCAGCACAAAAGCAATTAATGGCATTATAATGAATAAGCGCCGATATGACAATAGTAAAAAATAGTCAATTATTGTCAGGTCTTGCTTACATGGTGTGTGTCTTAACGCAATTGCATCAGTTGGAGCATGTCCATGTCACTTAAACAACGAAAGCTGGTGAGCGCGTTACTGATGTTGTTTTTTGCTTGAGGGCCTGCTCTCTCAGTGATTACATTTTGTGCTGATAATTGTCCCGTAGCATTATCACCGGCTTGTTCTACCCAAACGGTGCAGTCCCTTCCTCTCTCCTGTCTCACCGTTTCATCTGGTGGTGGCTCGGGCACCTGCTCAGTGCGCACCGTTCAAGCTTTGTGCTTAGGCAACTCAGACAGTGGGAAGAAATGAATCATGTCATCTCTGATGATTATTCTTCTGATTCTGAGCCTCAGCCTGAACATACTGTACACCGCCGAGGCCTAAGCACAAAAAAGCTAGAACGGTGAGCACTGAGCAGGTGTCCGAGCAACCACCAAATGAAACGGTGTGGATATATAGAAACAAAGTGGCGCCAACAGAGAGGGCTGCCTCGCTTCTAGTCCTTAAGAAACTTCGCAGTATTTTGCTTTTTTATGTATTATTTCTTACATTGTTTGCCCAGAAAATCTTAAGTGTTATTACATACAGCCGGGAAGAACAATTACATATCAGAGGAGCGTCAACTTACCAGCACTTCGACCAGGAATATGACTTTCCCGAAGTGAATCCTTTGTCCGAACTACCCAAGGCATTTTGACCTAATTCCAGAGGCTGACCCAAAACAATGCCGCCAGAGAAGAGGTAGACGGAGCGGTCTTCTGGTCATACTACGAAGGCGCGCAGAACATCCACCGCATCTGAGTATATTACTCACTAATGTCCAGTCTCTAGATAACAAGGTAGATGAAATTAGGGCAAGGGTTGCTATCCAGAGAGACATCAGGGATTGTACCATACTCTCTCGTGATATGCTGTCGGAGTCGATACAGCCACCTGGATTCTTTGTATGTCGCGCCGACAGGAATAAACATATCTCAGGGAAGATGGGCGAGGTTGTATGTTTCATGATTAACGACTCATGGTGTAATTTTTCTACTTTTTATTTAACTAGGTAAGTCAGTTAAGAACAAATTCTTATTGACAAAGACGGCCTACCCCGGCCAAACGCGGACGACGCTGGGCCAATTGTGCGCCGCCCTATGGGACTCACAATCACAGCCGGATGTGACTCAGCCTGGAATCAAACCAGGGACTGTAGTGATGCTTCTTGCACTGAGATGCAGTGCCTTAGACTGCTGCGCCACTCGGGAGCCCCCTAAACATACAGGAATTCAAGTCCTTTTGTTCACCTGACCTAGAATTCCTCAATCAAATGCCGACCATATTATCTCCCAAGAGAATTCTCCTCGGTTATTGTCACAGCCGTGTATATCCCCCCACAAGCCGATATTACGACGGCCATCAAGGAACTTCTCTGGACTTTATGCAAACTGGAAACCATATATCCTGAGGCTGCATTTATTGTAGCTGGGGATTGTAACAAAGCAAATTTGAGAACAAGGCTACCTAAATTATATCAGCATATTGACTGTAGTACGCGTGCTGGCAAAACTCTGGATCACTGCTACTCTAACTTCCGCAATGCATACAAGGCCCTCCCCTGCCCTCCTTTTGGCAAATCTGACCAGGACTCCATTTTGCTCCTCCCTTCCTATAGACAGAAACTCAAACAGGATGTACCCGTGTTAAGAACTATTCAACGCTGGTCTGATCAATCAGAATCCACGCTTCAAGATTGTTTTGATCACGTGGGCTGGGACATGTTCCAGGTAGCCTTAAAGAATAATATTGACGTATACGCTGATTCAGAGAGTGGGTTTATAAGGAAGTGCATAGGAGCATCCCTAGCCGCGTCCTCAGAGCATGCGCAGACCAGCTGGCTGCTGTGTTTACAGACATATTCAATCTCTCCCTATCCCAGTCTGCTGTCTCCACATGCTTCAAGATGGCCACCATTGTTCCTGTACCAAAGAAAGCAAAGGTAACTGAACTAAATGACTACCGTCCCGTAGCACTCACTTCCGCCATCATGAAGTGCTTTGACAGGCTAGTCAAGGATCATATCACCTCCACCTTACCTGTCACCCTAGACCCACTTCAATTTGTTTACCGCCCCAATAGGTCCACAGACAATGCAATTGCCATAACACTGCCCTATCCCATCTGGACAAGAGGAATACCTATGTAAGAATGCTGTTCATTGACTATAGCTCAGCATTCAACACCATAGTACCCTCCAAGCTCATGATTAAGCTTGAGGCCCTGGATCTCAACCCCACCCTGTGCAATTGGGTCCTGGACTTTCTGACAGGCCGTCAACCTCAGGAGGCTAAATAATTTTTGTCACCTAAAACGCTCACAAACCTTTACAGATGCACAATTGAGAGCATCCTGCCGCCTGGTACGGCAACTGCACCGCCCACAACCGCAAGGCTCTCCAGAGGGTGGTGCGGTCTGCACAACGCATCACCGGGGGCAAACTACCTGCCCTCCAGGACACCTACAGCACCCAATGTTACAGGAAGGACAAAAAGATAATCAAGGACAACAACCACCCGAGCCACTGCCTGTTCCCCCCGCCACCATCCAGAAGGCGAGGTCAGTACAGGTGCATCAAAACTGGGACAGAATCTGTTTTTCAGTCTTTCGATCTCAAGGCCATCAGACTGTTAAACAGCCATCACTAACACAGAGAGGCTGCTGCCTACATACAGACTTGAAATCATTGGCTACTTTAATAAATGGATCTCGTCACTTTAATAATGCCACTTTAATAATGTTTACATATCTTGCATTACTCATCTCATCTCGTATTTTATACCATATATTGCATCTTGCCTATGCCGCTCTGTCATTGCTCATCCATATATGTATTCCTTTACTTACAGTAGATTTGTGTGTATTAGGTAGTTGTTGTGGAATTTGTTAGATTACATGTTAGATATTGCTGCACTGTCGGAACTAGAAGTGCAAGCATTTCGCTACACTCGCAATAACATCTGCTAACCATGTGTATGTGACCAATACAATTTGATTTGATTTGATATAGACTTAAATAGGAAAAGGCAAGGACGGAGGGGGTCATGACTTTAAAAATGTCAGAGTATTATATATATTTATTTTATTCATGAGCAGTTCAAATAACTGTTTTAGCTGTCCCAGAGTGAAGTTCACATTCTTATCCCATGGACTCAGAATGTTTATGTTTACCATTGCTGCACCAAGTTACATTGTAGCCACAAAGGTCATGTGATAATATGACATGATATTCGATTCCATAACCTTATCATCTTGTCTTACCTCCCTGGTGGAATGTTTTGCATACAAAGACCAGGCGTGTGTTCATTAGGCACCAAACGGAAGAAAACAGACTGAAACAGGGAGGGACTACCTGAAAAGTGCATTTTTTTAAATTCCTTTGCAAAACTTGAAAACCTTACCTTAATGAACCCGACCCAGGACGCAGCACACCTTTGTTGACAATATAAAATAGCCTCCGGTTGAGATGGGATCCTCAAGAAACACATTTTCAAAGACTAATAAATGTAAAGCTATTTATTGTCCATTGCCTCACAATCATGAAACACTAAATCTAAACCAACAGGATGTCTATGTACCTCACATCCTGATGTGAAACGAAACAAGTCAGCCTTGTTATGCTAATCCTACAGCTTAGTTAATTATGCTGATTTCCAGGCAGAGGCACGGTGGGGATTAGCGCAGTTGTAATGATACATGGTGGGGATAACCATTTCCTGCTGCTGTAAGGATGCACGTTGGCGGTTAGCCTAATGCATAGCGATGCTCTGCTGTGTTGATGCTGCTGCTACACTGCAAAGTGATTGGCATCTTGGAAATGGATCATACAAGGGATATACAGCATAGAGGTGTGCAGACTGACACACAAGCAATCAGGATAAAAGCATTGATCACACTGTACGTTGCAGCTCCCTAGTTATTACCAAAGATGGTTTTAGTATGAAGATATGTAGAAACTGCTTCCAGTAGAAATCGCTTGTAGGCGATGTCATGGAGACGTTGGCTAGCTAAGCTCATGCGCAGAAACACGTTATCGGGTATAGCGGTTGTCTCACGCCGAACTGTGCACTCCTTAGACATGAAGTCGTTTGTGACGGAAACGAAAACGTGTCATTTTGTCACATTCCCCATGTTGGAGTAATAACAAGTTCAGTTACCTATTTGCTCGAGTCTAAGACGTGCTTATAGATCCAGAAAATCAATAACTAAAAGGAAGAATTTTTCACTTCTCTCATTAACTGCTCAAACCCCAAACCCTGGTCTGCCGAGCGCGTCGCAAGCGTTCTCGGGAAGCCTCGCAATGTTGCGCCTCTGGGTTTAGAAACTCTGCGTTATTACCGTGTATCATCCCTGTTCGTACAGTGTGTTCTCAAAGGAATGGGCGCTGCTGTGGAGAACGCTGTGTTAAGGTGGATAATAGAGAAAGTGCTTCTGTATTCAAGTGCCTTGAAATAGTTCCAGTTCCATAAGCGTTCCGAACAACCGAAGTCACCACGAGCTCGATTACACCTCTTTCTGGCCCACCCAATGAGAATCCTTTTAAAAAACTGACTGGTACGTGTTCTCTATTGGTGCTTGCAACACTTATGGAACGGAACTATTGCGAGAATTACTCCGGAACACAGACAAAGGGAAGTGTGTAGAAAGCGCCCCCCCTTTCCTCTGCACTGTGTCTAATTACACAGATCTGAATGGTAGTGGGGGGGGGGGGGGGGGCAATGTTGTGTGAGTAACACAACGCTCTGAGGTAGCTGAACAGGGAATGACACGCTTCACTGGACCATGGTGAGTTTCCCTGCACACCTGTATTATACACACCTTTGCATACGAGCCACTGTATACGTAAAGTATCTACATTCAGTCACGGGTGGCTCCCTTCATGTGCACACATCAGTGGTAATCTGGACACACACACACACCTCACACCTCCCACACACCGCTCTACCCTCACCTCATTGTAGAGGTCACTGAACTCCTCGACCAGGTCCTTGGGGATCCTGGTACCGCTGTTGGTCTGGTAGTGGGCCACGCCGTTCTTGGTGTACAGGCTGATGCGGCCCACGCTGCGCTCGCCGTCCGTGGTGTGCTCCAGCAGCCCATTGTCCTCTGCCAGGTGGTACACCGGGTTCCCGTTAGCGCCATGGATCCAGGTGGCTCCGAGCTCCAAAGTCGTTTGTCCTGGAATAGATAGAGGAGAATAAGATGAAGAAGAATGTAGTCCTCTCTTTAGCTCAGTTGGCAGAGCATGGCGTTTGCAATGCTAGGATAGTGGGTTCGATTCCTGGGACCATACATACAAAAGTAAGCTTTGGATAAAATAATCTGCTAAATGGCATATAAATATATAATAGACTTAGTCTCTGTCCCAATATGAAGCAATGTTTTGGCATAGTAAGTAGTGGAGATATTGGGACAGGCCTAGGCTCTGGTGCAATATATAGGGAAAGAACTTGATTGTGTCGGTTCATTTGGGAATAAGTTGAATGGAATTTGAATTTAATTAAATAAAACAGAGAAATGAGAACAGGAAGTTGTTTTAATTGAATGGAAGTGAAAGGAACTGCAATTAGAGGGAGTCAATTCAATGAATGTGACTGCAGTCTACAGGACATTTTGAGGAGGCCACATACTCGAGAGATACTTGTTATTGAAACGACTTCGTAGAGAATGAGGAACAGGGATAAATATGTACTTTTTAAAATATTGAATTAAAGCCATGTGTGGCAATGGGAGTAATCTTCTAACTTGTTCAGCTCAAAAGGGGATTTCGCAGGACTAACCACACATTCATCCGAGAGATAGAGACAAATTCCCCAATCACATTTCACATTCTGAATTGGGAAAGCTTAATTGGGCTTTGCAAAGCACACATTCTGATCCAGTGTTATTTTGGAAAGGCTTTTAGCATTAGCACTGATAGCGTAGCCCCATAGAGAATAGACGGGGGCACTTTTTGACAGCTAGATGTGAGTGCGGGGGGGGGAACAACCTGATGATTACACACTCACACAGACATGTCGAATGTCTCGGTAAGTGAGGTTTGGACCTTTCAGCTTACAGAAAATGTAAAGTATTTAAGAAACAAAAACACCCCATTGAGTCATAACCCATGAAATGCCAAGGTCTGGTTTAGCATAATTTCCAACGTGTTGTTTCCTCACTCACTCTTTGTGTGTTTGTACAGTAAGGTTCACAACATCATTTCTTACCGTGCTGAATGCTTTGAACTCTCCCTCCGACGCGGTCTGACGCCTCTAGGACTGTGACATCCGTGAAGCCGCTTTCCAGGAGGCTCTTGGTAGCTGCGAGACCGGCCAAGCCCGCGCCGATCACTACTATTCGAGGCTGTCGACGAGTGCGTAGGTCTCTACTAAGGGGGTCATCAGTGCTGTCTGAAGATATTTCACAACTTTGCATGCCGTCCAAGCTCCTCTTCTAGGGGGTCTGAGGGGGAAGCAGAAACAGAGAAGCCATTAGTTAAAAACAAGGAGAGCCTTGGGTGGTCTAAAGCGCTGACTTTGGAACCCATACCGCTGCCAGCACGGGTTCGAATCGGACTCCTTGCTCTCTCATTCTTCCTCACTGTCCTGTCCAATAAACATGAATGGAATGGGACCGCACACAAAAAAATGAAAATAAGCAAGTCAGTTTCCCTCAGGCAAGATGAGGACAGAAAGTATCTTTTCACACGGGGGAAAATAGCATCGTTGGGTATCAGTGTGTACTCAATTGAGTGTTTTCAGTTCAAAGTAAAGGCCTCCGGACAAAGGAATGTACACAAACCCTCTTTCAGATCAAATACCCGTTACGACATCAATCCATTCCGGAAATAGAATTTCATCACGCTTTCCTAAGTATGCATGCTTTCCTAAGTATGCATACTTTGAGTGTGAAAGGGGAACAGGTTCATCGCGTTATTAAAACAGTTTTTGCTATTTTGTGACCTAGTGTGGCCTAGCTGTCTAAGCCACTGTCTCTGGAAAACACACATATCCTAGACCTTTCTATCTACCCTAGACCTTAAAACACCTTACTGTTACATGGCTAACAAGTAGCTGTGCTGTGTAGTGGGGGCTTATTATATTTACGCAATAAGGCCCGAGGAGGTGTAGTATATGGCCAATATACCATGGCTAAGGTCTGTTCTTATGCACGACGCAATGTGCCTGTATATTAGCCATATACCACAAACCCCCGAGGTGCCTTATTGCTATTATAAACTGGTTACCAACGTAATTAGAGCAGTAAAAAATAAATGTTTTGCCATACCCGTGGTATACAGTCTTGAACCACTCAGTTTATCATAACGTACAGACAACTGTGTCTGAGGAAACAAATGCAAAAGGGAGCATATTTAAAGCGCATCTCGCTGATCCCATTATACTAATCTAATAGTCTCAAAACAAAACGCTAAGCAACACCAAATGAACGAGGCCCATTCGGATCCTTAATTGACTGTTTTGGTGGCGACAGGGCATTGCAGGGTTGAAATGTCGAGGTGGAACGAAACACGTTTTTCCTCACAGACTTCCTTCCACCTCTCTCATTGATGTAGTGTGTCTATACGCAAGTGAGCTGAAGTGCTGTACCCCCAGCACCTTGCCAAATGGAAAATACGCACATTTGACACAAAGCAGGCAGCGGAAGAAAGGACACAGGAGAAGAAGAGAGAAAGAAAGAGGGGAAGGGGGAGGTGGTAAGAGTCGGATGGAAAGGAAAAAGATGAAGAGGGGATGGAAGGATCAGGGAGGAAAATGCATTTATGAAGCAGACTAAACAGAGTAGTAACATGGTCCATTTTCCCCATCTTTCAATTGTTGCATCCCTGAGAGCACCCCCCCCCCCCCCCCCCCCCCCCCCACCCAGAGGTGAGACCATATGCTACCTCCAGTTCCTACATGTGACGCTCTCCACTCCCCTCTCCCCCACAAAACCTCCCTGCTCTGTCACCATGGCAACGCTGCCGCACATGGAAATGCTGCGGTACCACGGTACCATACTGAGAAACGTCTCGCACTCACACAAGAAAAAGGCGGTTTCTCCGGAATCAGGGTCAAGTGGTCAAACCGGTTCAGTGAGTCCGTGAGTCCGGTTACCCGTCTATTTAGAACTGCAGCTCCGGAGCCAAAACAACAAACCAATTTGAGTACACTTACTACCACCCAGACCAAAATGTGGATTATAAACTGGGCGGTTTCAGCCTTGAATGCTGATTGGCTGAAAGCTGTGGTATATCAGACCGTATACAATGGGTATGACAAAACCTTTTTTTTTTATTGCTTTAATTACGTTGGTAACCAGTTTATCATAGCAATAAGGCACCTCGGGTGTTTGTGGTATATTGCCAATATACCACGGCTAAGGGCTGTAACTAGGCACTCCGCGTTGCCATAGTATAATGGCCATATACCACACACTCTCGGGCCTTATTGCTTAATCATATCACATGCGGTGTAGAGACTCTGGGAACTAACTGTCTCTTTACACTATGTGCCATGGGCAATGTGCCATGGGTAATGTGCCATGGGTAAGACGTCTCTTCGAAACCGGTTTCAAACTAGCCGTGTGTAATAAGGCTTGAATAGAGTACACAGTGGGTGTGTTTACACAGGCATTTTTTCACTAATTTGTCTTTTGACTAATCAGATCAGCTCTGAAAAAGATCTGATGTAAAAAGATCTGATGTGATTGGTCGAAAGACCAATTAGTGGAAAAAATATCAGAATTGGGCTGCCTGTGTAAACGCAGCCTAAATATCTCAGGAGAGTTAGACACCAACATTACAGGCACCAACTGCAGTGTGGATCATATTCAAAATGCTGTACAGACTATGGGAACTAATATAGTTCACAGTATGTCGCAGAAAGGTTAGATACATTTCAAGCTCAAGCAGCAGTGATTGCAACACTACAAGTACAGAACCTTCTTCCCAGCTGTGTTCACCTTTAACCTCACAGCTGTCTGCATCACAAGACTAAGAGTGTTGAGTAGTGGGAAATTATAATAGTAGCGGGCTGAGAAGGAAGCAAAACATGTCAGGACAAGTCCTAGCTGGCTAGACCATTCAATGATTCTGTGTGCGTCCCAAATGGCACCATATTACCTATATAGTGCACTACGTAGGGAATAGGGTTCCATTTGGGATGTATCCTCTTTCTGCATCTGTTTTGTAGCACTTTACAAAGGTCAAAAGTAGTGTAATATATAGGGAATAGGTTGTCATTTGGGATGTGTTCTCTGTCTGCATCGATTTCTTCACATTCATTGTCTGTGATGCCTTAACTGGAATATTCACACGATCCTGAAAAGTGCTGATCATATCTCAATTAACTCTATCAACAAAGTTGTGGTATTTGTCACAGATGACAAACGTTTAATACTAAAAAAAACAATGCTGTGAAATGACTTATTATTTCATAATGGATTCTCATTTGGCATAGCAATGACGTATATAGGCCATGTTTAGGAACAGAGGAATAGTCTTGTGGCCTTGAGGCATGGAACGAATAGCCAACCGAGCAGCAAGGGGGGGGGGGGGGGGGTGGGGGGGAACCTCATCAGCAAGAATTGAGTGGCTACACACACATACTGTAATATCCCTCTGTTTGAGCAGGCTAAACTAGCTAGCTGCGTTAGCTAGCTAAGTAAGTGAATCTCTCCCTCCCTCATTTTGGAATAAATGTATTTGTTCAAAACTATTGTCTTTCTCTCTCTTTGAGTCAACGACTCACCAAATTGTATGCACTGTAGTGCTAGCTAGCTGTAGCTGATGCTTTCAGAAAATAGATTCATTCTCTGATCCTTTGATTGGGTGGAAAACATGTCAGTTCATGCTGCAAGAGCTCTGATAGGTTGGAAGATGTCTTCCGGAAGTTGTCATAATTACCGTGTAAGTCTATTTACATTTACATTTTAGTCATTTAGCAGACGCTCTTATCCAGAGCGACTTACAGTAGAGTGCATACATTTTATTACATTTTACATACTGAGACAAGGATATCCCTACCGGCCAAACCCTCCCTAACCCGGACGACGCTATGCCAATTGTGCGTCGCCCCACGGACCTCCCGGTTGCGGCCGGCTGCGACAGAGCCTGGGCGTGAACCCAGAGACTCTGGTGGCGCAGCTAGCACTGCGATGCAGTGTCCTAGACCACTGCGCCACCCGGGAGGTGGAGGGGGTGGGGGAGGGGGTGAGAACCATGAGCCTCCTATGTTTTGAAGTCAATGTACCCAGAGGAGGCCCGAAGCTAGCTGTCCTCCGGCTACAACACGGTGCTACCCTACAGAGTGCTGTTGAGGCTACTGTAGACCTTCATTGCAAAACACTGTTTTAATAAATGATTTGGTGACGTGTATATACACTGCTCAAAAAAATAAAGGGAACACTTAAACAACACAATGTAACTCCAAGTCAATCACACTTCTGTGAAATCAAACTGTCCACTTAGGAAGCAACACTGATTGACAATAAATTTCACATGCTGTTGTGCAAATGGAATAGACAACAGGTGGAAATTATAGGCAATTAGCAAGACACCCCCAATAAAGGAGTGGTTCTGCAGGTGGTGACCACAGACCACTTCTCAGTTCCTATGCTTCCTGGCTGATGTTTTGGTCACTTTTGAATGCTGGCGGTGCTTTCACTCTAGTGGTAGCATGAGACGGAGTCTTCAACCCACACAAGTGGCTCAGGTAGTGCAGCTCATCCAGGATGGCACATCAATGCGAGCTGTGGCAAGAAGGTTTGCTGTGTCTGTCAACGTAGTGTCCAGAGCATGGAGGCGCTACCAGGAGACAGGCCAGTACATCAGGAGACGTGGAGGAGGCCGTAGGAGGGCAACAACCCAGCAGCAGGATCGCTACCTCCGCCTTTGTGCAAGGAGGAGCACTGCCAGAGCCCTGCAAAATGACCTCCAGCAGGCCACAAATGTGCATGTGTCTGCTCAAACGGTCAGAAACAGACTCCATGAGGGTGGTATGAGGGCCCGACGTCCACAGGTGGGGGTTGTGCTTACAGCCCAACACCGTGCAGGACGTTTGGCATTTGCCAGAGAACACCAAGATTGGCAAATTCGCCACTGGCGCCCTGTGCTCTTCACAGATGAAAGCAGGTTCACACTGAGCACATGTGACAGACGTGACAGAGTCTGGAGACGCCGTGGAGAACGTTCTGCTGCCTGCAACATCCTCCAGCATGACCGGTTTGGCGGTGGGTCAGTCATGGTGTGGGGTGGCATTTCTTTGGGGGGCCGCACAGCCCTCCATGTGCTCGCCAGAGGTAACCTGACTGCCATTAGGTACCGAGATGAGATCCTCAGACCCCTTGTGAGACCATATGCTGGTGCGGTTGGCCCTGGGTTCCTCCTAATGCAAGACAATGCTAGACCTCATGTGGCTGAAGTGTGTCAGCAGTTCCTGCAAGAGGAAGTAATTGATGCTATGGACTGGCCCGCCCATTCCCCAGACCTGAATTCAATTGAGCACATCTGGGACATCATGTCTCGCTCCATCCACCAACGCCACGTTGCACCACAGACTTTCCAGGAGTTGGCGGATGCTTTAGTCCAGGTCTGGGAGGAGATCCCTCAGGAGACCATCCACCACCTCATCAGGAGCATGCCCAGGCGTTGTAGGGAGGTCATACAGGCACGTGGAGGCCACACACACTACTGAGCCTCATTTTGACTTGTTTTAAGGACTTTACATCAAAGTTGGATCAGCCTGTAGTGTGGTTTTCCACTTTAATTTTGAGTGTGACTCCAAATCCAGACCTCCATGGGTTGATAAATTTGATTTCCATTGATAATTTTTGTGTGATTTTGTTGTCAGCACATTCAACTATGTAAAGAAAAAAGTATTTAATAAGAATATTTCATTCATTCAGATCTAGGATGTGTTATTTTAGTGTTCCCTTTATTTTTTTGAGCAGTGTATTTAGTTCAGTTTTATCTAAAAAGTATAACTTTTTAAATGTTTCACTGTTTTTATGAAATTCACTGAGGATGGTCCTCCCCTTCCTCCTCTGAGGAGCCTCCACTGGTACACACACAAATAATACTCCCGATAATGACGATCCTAATTATGACAACATTCATCCATTTCTTTGGGCTAATAGGCATCCCCGGGTCACCTCAGAACTGAAACGATGGTGGAGTTAAGAGTCGGCTGACTAAGTGCCTGCGGGCTGAGGAAACAATGAAAATGTATTTTTACTGCTCACGATTGTCTTTTTCAATCCTTCCTTCTGTCACATATTAATCTATTTGAAATGTTGACACACACCAACACTTATGCTTTTCTCATTTGTAGTGCAGCTTGTTTCATGGACAACAAAAAAAATACAAAAATAAGTTGTTTTAATGTAATTGAAATGAGAGGTAATGGGGGATGAAATGGACCTCTTGCTAAGTTCAGGCAGACACATGTAAAATAAGCCACGAGCACACCGTGGGCCTCTGTGAGGATACAGCGGGGTGTGATGTCTCAGTGACCTTATTGTAGGTCACAGAGACATTTCCCGTTGACCCGGGAGGAGGACCCACAGTGGAGCTCACCCAAGGAAGATAAGGTAAAGGCGTCCGCACGCTTCCCAGCCGAAACAGTTCAGAAGAGTTTGTGCATATATTATGACGACATTGTGACATTTTTCTTCGTTTTTGACACAGCATTTTGTCTAGAGGCCAGCCGGAGTTTGGAGCTGAAGTCTACGCCCCCGTTCGTCAGTGATCGGTCAACAGTAGGGATTCTTCAATAAAGTCTTTGTCGTCATTCAACGAGAGACGACTCATTTTCATGCACATCTTTTCATTGATAACTACGGCATCAAACATCTTAGTTAGATAAAAAAAAAAAAATTGGCCACTAAGACTATTCTGAGGAAGTGTATACTGGCTAAGACGCCTCAAAATTAACAAACACTACTATTTCTGCTTTTTTCTCATTTTTTCAAATAACCAACTCATCATCATGCTTTGATTACTTGATACAGCTGTGTAGTCCTAGGGCAAAAACCAAAATGTCCACCCAGGAAAGGGTCCTGGGTTAGGCTGTCATTTGGCCATCAAAATGGTGAGATACCGACAGTCTTAAAATAATGACAAGGTGTGGATATCTTTTTTGTTATTAGTGTTAAGGCAGAGTCCTCAATCGGTGTTAGGGCCGCTTCTCATCAAGTGAGAGGAAATACAAGGAAAAAGATTAAGCAAACAACATTTCCCTTTGTTCCTTCCCCATACCCACAACACAAGGTGACACGTCTAAACAAGCAAAGTACCCATACTCATCCTTAAGACTACAGGCACTCTACAGAGGCATAGCGGTTCAGAGGTCGCTGGTTCAAAACCCTGAGGCGGAAAGGTGGAAAAATCTGCAGTTCTGCCCTTGAGCAAGGCAGTTAACCCCCAACAACAACTGCTCCCTTGAGTGCCGTGGACATTGATTAAGCCAGCCCCCCCGCACCTCTGATTCAGAGAGGTGGGCTTAAATACGGAAGACACATTTCAGTTGAATGCATTCCGTGTGCAACCGACTAGGTATCCCCTTTCCCAGAGGCTAGAAGGGCCTGTGACTATGTAATAAATGGGACACAGAGAGTCCCAAATTGCGCACTACTTAGGGCCCTGGTCAAAAGTAGTGCACTGTATTGGGAATAGGGTGCCATTTGGGACCAACTGTTAGTGAGCCCTGGATTCCATCAGTGATTCTGAAGAAAGATTACAATCAGAAAGGAAGGCAATGACAGAAAAGCCTGCTCGTGATATATGCTTCTCCAAAGCTGTATTCCTGCATCCACATTTACTTGGGAAGCAATTTGTGATCCGTATGCAAGCACTACCATAAATCACTGTGTAAAAATGGCATAACACGCAAACGCAGCCTTACTTTCTGAATCACAGGAGAGCAAAAAGATATTGAACGTCCCAGAACAGTGTATTTACAGTGTTGCATATACAGTAAAGCAGCCTACTGTAGTTCTATTACAGTAATACTATGATTTTACTACAAAACAGCTGTATGATTTGCAGAGAGAGGATCACAGAATGGGGTTGCTGTTTCCCAGGTCACATACACTCACTGTCACACACACACACACGTGTGCATGTACACACCCACACACACCTCTCTCTCTCTCCTTGGACCTAGACATAGAGCCGCTGTGATTCTATTATCCTTGGCTGGTGAACGCACTCGCCACATGTCACCACTCCTCTCTCACCCGTCATGCCGCAGCATGCAGATTAAGGGGGGCTGGACCCGGGGTGGGGAACTCTACAACGTGTGACCTAGAAAATGAGCAACCTAGCCTACATTTGACTGACGTCGCTCGAGTTCTCTTTCCAGGGGCAGGCCAGGGCATAAAAGGGACTGTAAGGTTAAAAAATAAGTCTGCCCGTCAATTGTTGAGTTGTAAGGCCACCACAACACCCTTTTCCTTCCCAAATACCAGCCTTCCTAAAACACACACACACCATTCCTCCATCCATCTCCTCCTCATCTGCACTTCAGTCCACTCCACAGCTGCTTTCATGCCATATCCGACAACCCTGGAACATCTCTGGTCTGGATCAAACCCCTAGTGTGCACTACAGTGCTTGCTAGCGTGGCAACATGACATCTCACTTCCTCAAAACCGCAGACATCAAAAAGGACAAGAGCACTCTAGCCTTAGGGGCCCGGGCCCCGTGCCAGACAGGCCCCAGAAATTCCACACCTCTCTCCCAGCTCCAGTGTTCCAGAGCTGGGATGCTAGGGCTTGGGGACGGCCTCTGGCTGGCAGTGCTAGAACTGATGCTTGGGTGTCATCCATTCTGGAGCCGTATAAACAGGAGTGTGGTGCTCCTAGGACTAGAGTGGCAATGCCAAAGGTAAGCAGCAGTTAAACGGGTACCGCCCGCCAGGGGAACAGGTTGGAATGCGCTCCTTCACAGCAGTATTCATTAGTGTACACCATACCAAAACACTTTGCAACCGAAAACTAAAATGAGTGTTTCTTATTGGACAAATTCAGATTAGTCCCCTCCCTATTTCAGTCTGTTTTCTTACATGTGGTGCCTAGTGAAGACCCAGGTTGCAATAAACTCATTCACAAGCAAAAAGGGCAGGGACAGAAAGGGAGATTATCAAGTCAGGTGGTGCACAATGGACAGTAGTGCCTTTTGAAAAGGTTGAAAACAAAGAGCGGTAATTCTGAATGGTGAAGATATGTGGATACCCCCTGACAGCATTGAGTCCAGACAGATCATATTATTTACCTTACGTAATGATAATACTTCACTTGATTTCTAGAACAAGGGTATTACACCTTCAGGCAATGTGCATATGCTGGTAATTATTCATGCATAAACTAGTGGAATTTCGCAAGAACAGATGTAGTTATTTTTTTCCATCTATTTTCTTATTCATTGGGTTACAGATAAGGGGCTGGGATTTAATCGAATTACAATAACATTGTAAAACAAGTCAATTGAAATAAATTATATTCCATTCCATTAATATTCTATTCAATTCATAAAAAATTAAGAGGGATAAATAATACAGGCAAGATAGAGACGGAAAGAGAGAGCAAATGTAATTGAAATGATCTCAAGTTCATTTTGCTGACCACAGAGAAAGTAGCCTTGAGTTCCAGACAGGCTATGCACGGCTATGTGTATCTCATCCTCTGCCACGTAATAGTCAAAGTGGCAACACAGACCACAGTTGGAAACAAAGAAGAACGACTAGTTCTTTTCCTGTGAGATATCCTGACTCACTGTAACCATTCAATGGGGAGAAATATCTAGTCAAAGCGGAATAGAAAATACAATAGAATACACATTTTACACAGAATGGAACTTAGGCTATAGCCATAATGTTTTGAAGATCTAAACGCATAATTTTACAAAGCGATGTGAATAATATAATTACGATCATTTGCGTTATATTTTATTGGCCTAATACAGCGGCACATAATTCAACATTTGGCATAAATACACTTGCCTACAACAAGTACACACCGTAGCCTACTGACATCTGCAGCTCGGCTGTTTACTTCTTTGCTGTCCACAATGTTGATGAATATTATAACCTGCGACAAATGGCGTTTTAGATGTTTTACCTTCTAGGAAACAAGCTTGATTTCAGGAGGCGCTCATTACCTGACTCCGTTAGTCTTCAGTTTTAAACGTGAGAATTCTCCTCTTTTCCTTTGTGTTTTCCTCGTACCCGGCTCCGCTTTGTATTTATATGTGCCTATAAACCAGAAGCAGCCAGTTCCCTGATGCCGCTGCCTCCCTGCTTAAAGGAGCAGTGCAAAAACGTGATTTAATTTTTTTATTGTTATGGTATTTCCGCGCTATGAGATCACAATAACATTCTGAAATTGGGGAAATTATGATAATGCGCTTTTAGTTTAAGAGCTTTTGGAGAGAAAAAAAAACAGCTAAAAATTCAACCTGTTCAGGTGGGATGGCGTTTTGGTCCTTGTTATTTGGGATCCTTAGGACTTCCCTTCCCCCATTGAAGTTGATATTTACAATGTTACGGTAAGGGTAAGGTGGTTATGGTTATGGTTAAGGTTAGGGTACGGATGTCCCAAGGATCCCGGATAGCACTGATCATGGAGTTTTTGGCCTAGACCATGACATCACAACCTGATTATTCTGACCAATCACCAGTCATCTTTTATTTGTATAATATGTATCCTCTTACTTTGAAGTGGTATGCGGGTATGCTCTAGACTTGTCCAGACAATCCTATCCGCCAATCAGGGCTGTGTATGTAAATATATTTGCAACGGCATCAACACACCCACACGATCAGACTGAGCGTTTCAATGGCAATTGAAATATATTTGGAGTTATTTTCGTAAAAATAAACACACACAGTGATTTATTAGACGTAGAGTGATGATTAAAAAAAATACAATAAAAAAGACTGCATTGGGGCTTAATTAATATAAGCAACCCTGACTTGTCCATAGAAGTCCAGCCCAACCAACAGTGCCCGAGGTGAGTGCCCACAATGCCTAACTGAGAAAGGATCCTTTGAGACACCACGAATTGTAATTGTACATTGGCCAACAGCTGAGCTATTCACGTGCCAGACTCTAGGGAAAAGTGTTCAAGAGAAAAGGAGAAAAAAGACAGGAGAAAAGGTCATTTTATAGAAGGCCTACAGTACATGAACTCTGCAGGTGCTGGTTTACGATGTGAAAATGCTCAACTAAAGTGTGTCACTCAAACTACAACCAGGGCTAGAGTTCCAAAATGCTAAACTTCCCTAAAATTCCCAATTCCCTAAAATTTCCCCCAAAAATCCTGGTTGGAAGAATCCTGGAATAAGGAAGGAATTAAATAAAATAAAAAACAAATCAAATTTTACTAGTCGCATACAGATATTTGCAGATGTTTGCAGATATTTGCAGAAGACACCTCCTCTTTTCATGACATAGACTGACCAGGTGAATCCAGGTGAAAGCTATGATCCCTTATTGATGTCACTTGTTAAATCCACTTCAATCAGTGTAGACGAAGGGGAGGAGACAGGTTAAAGAAAGATTTTTAAGCCTTGGGGGGTGCAACACAATATTAGGAAGGTGTTCCTAATGTTTGGTATACTCAGTATATATATATATACAGTATATACCGGCCAGTTTATTAGGTACCGTGTCGGACCCCCCTTTGTCTCCAGAAAAGCCTGAATTATTTGGGGCATGGATTCCACAAGTCGAAAACGTTCCACAGGGATGATAGTCCATGCTGACGCGATGGTATCATGCAGTTGCTGCAGATTGGATGGCGGTACACCACCACCACCAGCCTGTACTGTTGACACCAGGCAGGATGGGTCCATGTCGCTTAGGTCACTTCTTTTGCCAATTCTAACGTTCAATCAAACAGTAACTGAATGCCTCATTGCCCGTCTGCCTGTTTTATATAAAAATCTACAGCAACGTTTCTCACCATCTGTAGGAGCAATCCATTTCCGTGAAACAGGGTGGTGTACCTAATAAACTACATGGCCCAAAGTATGTGGACACCTGCTCGTCGAACATCTCATTCCAAAATCATGGGCATTAATATGGAGTTATTCCCCCTTTTGCTGCTATAACAGCATCCACTCTTCTGGGAAGGCTTTCCACTAGATGTTGGAACATTGCTTTCATTCAGGCACATGAGCATTAGTGAGGTCGGGCACTGATGTTGGGCTATTAGGCCTGGCTCGCAGTCGGCATTCCAATTCATCCCAAAGGTGTTTGATGGGGTTGAGGTCAGGGCTCTGTGCAGGCCAGTTAAGTTCTTCCACACCGATCTCGACAAATCATTTCTGTATGGACCTCACTTTGTGCACGAGGGAATTGTCATGCTGAAACAGGAAAAGGCCTTCCCCAAACTGTTGCAACAAAGTTGGAAGCACAGAATCGTCTAGAATGTAAATGTCTGCTGTAAAGTTAAGATTTCCCTTCACTGGAACTAAGGGGCCTAGCCCAAACCATGAAAAACAGCCCTAGACCATTATTCCTCCACCACCAAACTTTACAGTTGGCACTATACATTCGGGAAGGTGGTGTTGTCCTGGCATCTGCCAAACCCAAGATCAAAACTGCAGAGAACGCATTTCTACTGCTCCAGAGTCCAATGGAGATGAGCTTTACACCACTCCAGACAACACTTGGCATTGTGCATGGGGATCTTAGGCTTGTGAAGCTCCCGACAAACAGTTATTGTGCTAACGTTGCTTCTAGAGGCAGTTTGGAACTCAGTAGTAAGTGTTGCAACTGAGGACAGATGATTTTTACACGGCGGTCCCATTTTGTGAGCTTGTGTAGCCTACCACTTCGCAGCTGAGCTGTTGTTGCTTGGAGGTATGATCTTTGTTCCTCTGTAACTTTCTCACTCATCATTATTCACGATTCATTCATGATTATACTGTATGTAATCATGGTAGCATCCACGTCAACATAAAAGTGTTCAGAAGCATATTCTATTCTTATTTCCAATAAAAGTGACTCCAAAATACTTACGACACCTTCAATTAGGAGGACTAGATACAGTACATACAGTGCTTTCATTTCTAAACGGTAAAACAGATATGTATGAAAATACTCTCAAATAAAGGGTACCCTCAAATAGCCTCAAATAGAGGTGACATTCTGTACTGTCGCCTCATATAAAACATTTTCTCTCAAATCCAAAATGCTTGAGTATAGGCTAGGGACAAATTACGTTTTAGCTTCACTCTCCAAATAAGTACAGTACATAGGGGGAGTGTACATCTCTGTCTGTTTTTTTAGTGCTCCAACACCTATTTAAAATGAGGGGCCTTTGTGTTACAGGGTCTTCTACATGAGCATCACTGGAAACCAGTCCTTTTGTGTTCACAACTTTCCACGGAAACCCCTCAGGCAGTAGGGGAGTTGTTTGTTTTGGTGTGCCCTGTGCATACTGACCCTTTAACAACGTGTTTCCTCTGTAGGTTCCTGGAAACAGCCCTTAGCTGTGGTATATTGGCCATATACCACAAACCCTCAAGGTGCCTTATTGCTATATAAAACGGATTACCAACATATTAAACCAATGAATTACATATTTTGATTTCAATATAGTCAATTCAGGCGGAAACCTGACAATCCTATTCCATTGTTTTCTTATAGAGAAGCATTGTAGAAAATGTGGACTTAGATTTTCTGATTACTTCCTGAATTGACTTAATTAAAAAGGAATTGTCCTCAGCCCTGATAATAATAACCCAATGCTTTTGAAGATTTCCTAAAATACAACTATTGTAGCACTGTGTCCTGTTGAAATACTGCATGTGTTCTCAATTTGTTCAGCATTCATCATGGCCTAAAAATAGTTGATTTGTGGTGTGTAAGTGTGTGTGTGTGTGTGTGTGTGTGTGTGTGTGTGTGTGTGTGTGTGTGTGTGTGTGTGTGTGTGTGTGTGTGTGTGTGTGTGTGTGTGTGTGTGTACATGTTTAACTATACTTTTACCAACTGGGGGACCTTTTGTTAGTCCCAGCAAGGTCAAATGCTATTTCTAGAATGTTTAGGGTTAAGGTAGAATTAGGGTTAGGTTTGGGGTTAGGGTTATGTTTAGGGTTAGGGTGTGTGTGCGTGTGTACATGTGTCTGAGAATGAGAAGAAAACTCCCCTTTGGGGCCTTCAGGCAGTAGGGGACGGGCCCTGTGCTAATAGACACTTTAACATTTCTAAAGGCCCCTTCTTCGAATTGTTTTGTCTGCAGGTCTTAGCGCATAAATCAACAGGGAGACTTGGGGGGAAACTCAAATCAGAGGGTGAACTTCCATGGAGACGTCATCAGCATTTGTCTGAGAATTAGCCAATAATCAGTGGGTTTCATCCAACAGGTCCCTCAGGTCGACTCCCATCCTGCCCTGGTTTTGTCCCTTTGTTCAGAGTTTATCATAGAATGGAGACATATTTATTTAAAGGGGTAGTATTCATCACAGGTATGACAGTTGAGTTCCATTGTTTTCGTATTGAAAAGAAGCACATGCAGACAGGCTGACTGTGAGCAGAGAATGTTTTATTTTTTTATTTTGGAAAGCAGATTTTGAACATTGAAAACTATAACGGGACTTGAGAAGTGTCAGTCATTCACGTGCTATATCACTCTCTTTTCCTCTTTCTTCCTTTCTTTTCCTCTTTCTTCCTCTTCTTCAATCTGTTTCCCTCTCTTGATTTCTCTCTCATCATGGCCTCTGATTATGGCGAAGGTTCAGCCTCAGAGCAGAAGCTAACTACACTTCTCCTACAGATTTTTGGTCTTGTTACTTGTGATCTATTGTCGTTCTGTGTTCATCTGTTCGTGGTTCTGCGCAAACGGCAGAGACCAGAACGTAGGCGCTGAAACAGTCCACCGTCACCCACAGAAATAGCTCATAGAAGCCAAAAAATGCAGATCTAGAAGCTGCATATGCAATTGTGTTCGATAACGTCAATTTGTGCAGCTTGTAACAAACGACAATCACTGTTAGACAAGAAAATTGAAATGTCTGGGATGAAAATGAATGATTTGAACCTGTTTTGTTCTTCTCGGATGACATTCGTCAGAACACTGGATGCGTTCAGAGGGACAATTTCATTTCAAAAGGGTACAATCTGTGAGAATTGAATACTTCTTCAAATGTAATGTGACAGCCAAGTGTGCTATTATCAAACGAGACGATTCGTTTCTGAAGAAAATAATTTACGCCATTTTCTAACAAAGGCTTCAATAAAAAAATCATATTATTGAAAATTGTCTCGGTACAGGTTGGCAGATGCCATTTTTATTTCTATGGGGTTTTTCGCAAGGGGCTGAAGGTGGACTGTACTAGCCCCTTGTCTGTGTACCAATAGACCAAAAGAAAATAACCAGAAACAACATTCACACAATGTGGTCCGAAATGATAGATGCCGTTTCTTGAACAAAATCTGCACAAAAGCCCTGTGTCGGAACACTTATCCCCATGTATGGCTCCGTTTGAGTGGTTGGCCACTGAGTTTTCTTAAAAGAGTGGGTACATGCACTGGGTTTTGTAAAGGTCAAGTGTGTTTCATGGGGTAGTATAGGAGGGAAGGGAACAACATGATGACCACATGACAAGTCTCCTGTAGATCTGGAAGAAGAAAGGGGTAGTGGGCAGTGGTGACAGGGGGCACAGATTGTCAAACAAGGCTGACAGAGGAGAGTCCAAAAGCTGTGGTTTTGAACACACACACACACACACACACACACACACACACCAGCAAAATCTAAACTCTATATAAATCCTATGGTTTATTCAGGGTCATGTGATGAAAGCAGACTCTCTGGTCAGGCTTCAGAAGGAAACAAAAAGATTTGCTTGTACATTCCAGACATTCAGACTTTCACACAGCATTCATTTTCATGCCTGTACTTATGCCCCAAACATAGCTGAGTATAATCATAGCTCAAGTGTCCTATTTATAGCCATAAACCATGCCCGTTTTAAAATACCCTTCTTTCACATCAGCAAAACTTGAATGATTTCTATATCATTACCCACCCTTGTGCTATAATACTGCTAAAATTTGTAGATAGGAACTATACCACACTTAAGTTGTCATTCCTTTAACCTGTATAATTGACTTAAATGACATTTTTGGAGCCAAAGATATCCTGAAATATCAAAATTCTCACAGCATTTAAATAAAAATAGAAGACATACCATTTATCAGAAGTATGTTTTCCAAAGCAAACTACAGTCATGTGTGCATACATTTTACGTATGTGCATACATTTTAAGTATGTGCATACATTTTACGTATGTGCATACATTTTACGTATGGGCAAAACACTACCCTGGTGTTACAAGAGCCATGCTCTTCCAACTGAGCTACAAAGGACCGTTGAAACTCTTTCATTTTCTGTGGTAAATCTTTCTGTTAAAGAGTCAATATGCGATTGCAAGTACATTTTTGACTTTTCATATTCATGTTACAGTATATAACCAGTGACACCAAGTCCAGGGGGAAAAAACATATGGAGCTGTTGCTTATCTCTTGAAGATACAGTACTTGTAGATTATGGCAGAATAGGAAGATAGGAGGATAACGACATGCGAGTAACTAGGACATCATGTTCCTGCGTTCAAATAGTGAAGCTACAGTGAAGGAAAATGTAGAGGTTCCATCACGCCACATCAGCAGGAAAGCACATTGTCATGTCTACATTTTTCCATGGTCTGTTTAAAGGGACACTTCATCACTTTCTAACCTCATTACCTCAGGCACCAAACCAGTGGCTACCTATTTATATACAGTCTATAGTTCAAGTTTTATGTGTCACATGCACAAAGACAGTGAAATGCTTAACTTGCAAGTCCTACCCAACAGTGCAGTATTCAACATCAAAAAAGTATAATTAATAAGAATAAATAAATACAAAAACATGAGAAAAAAATCAATAAGGAAGGAAGCTACATTATATACAGTGTCACGATCGTCTATGGGAGAGAGAGAGAGGACCAAGGCGCAGCGTGTGAAAAATACATCTTCTCTTTATTAGAAGAAGAACAAACAAAAGTGAAGCTATCAAAGACTAAGTGCAAACATGCAACATAGAACATAGACAATTACCCACAAAACCCCAATGCCTATGATTGCCTTAAATATGGCTCTCAATCAGAGGCAATGAACCACAGCTGCCTCTAATTGAGAACCAATCTAGGCAGCCATAGACCTAACTAGACAACTACACTAGACACTGCCCCATACACATACAACACCCCTAGACACTACAAAAACACATACATTCCCCATGTCACACCCTGACCTAACTAAAAAACATAAAGAAAACAAAGAATACTAAGGCCAGGGCGTGACATACAGGGTCAGTGCCAGTACCAAATTTACAATGTGCAGTGATGCTGGAGTATGTATATACTGTATGTACATGTGGGCATAGATTAGGAGAAAGTGACGGGTAGCAGGATAAATAATAATAATAACAATAATAATAATAGTAAAGTGTATGGCAGCAGCATAAGTGGTGGGTGGGTGGGTGTGTGCGTGGTGGTGAGTGGGTGTATGTAAGTGTATGTGTGTGTGTGTATCTGTGTGTTAAATCAAAATCAAAAGTTATTTGTCACATACACGTGTATAGCAGATGTCATTGCGGGTGTAGCGAAATGCTTTGTGTTTCTAGCTCCGACATTGCAGTAATATCTAACAAGTAATATCTAACAGTTTCACAACAATACACACCACACAATACACACAAATCTAAAGTAAAGGAATGGCATTAAGTAAATATAAATATTTGGACGAGCAATCTCAGAGCAGCATAGACTAAGATACAGTAGAATAGGATATAATACAGTATATACATATGAGATGAGTAATGCAAAATATGTAAACATTAAAAAACCGACTTGCGTTCCATTATTAAAGTGGACAGTGATTTCAAGTCTATGTATATAGGGCAGAAGCCTCTAATGTGGCTATTTAACAGTCTGATGGGCCTTGAGATAGAAGCTAGTGTGAGTGTGAGTGTGTGTGCAAGAGGGTCAGTGTAGGCGTGAAAGGCAGATATGCATGTAAACAGGCCTGAAATGTGACTGGTAGCAGGAATATATATATATACTTATGGTAATATACTAATGGTATTAACAGGAGTAACAGTGACCAGTAGTAGGATAAATAGATATATACTAATGGTAATCACAATCAATTATCAATGAACAGCAGCATAGTGGCAGTAATAAATCTAATCAATAATAATTTTAGCAGCAGCGTAGATGTGTGGGGGAGCAGTAGTTGTTAGCCATTCAACAGTCATATGGCCAGGGGATAGAAGCTGTTTAGGAGTCTGTTGATCTGAGCCTTGATGCACCGGTACCGCCTGCCAGTAGGGAGCATGGAGAACAGTCCATGTCTCGGTGGCTGGAGTCTTTGGCAATTTTTGGGGCCTTTCTCAGACACCGCCTGGCATGTACGTCCTGGATGGCTGGGAGCTCACATCCAGTGATGCATTGGGCCGTCTGCACCACCCTCTGTAGGGTCTTCCAGTCGAAAGTGGTGCAGTTGCCATACAAGACAGTGAATATGCTCTTGATGGTGCAGCTGTAAAAGTTCTGAAGGATGAGGGGCCATGCCAAATCGTTTCAGCCTCCTGAGGGAGAAGAGGCACTGCCGTGCCTTCTTCACTACTGTGCTTGTGTGAGAGGACCTAGTGGACACTGAGGAACCGTGTGGACACTGCAGCCCCGTCTATGTGGATGGGGGTGTGTACCCACCCCTGTTTCCTGTAGTCCACGATCAACTCCTTGGTATTGCTGACGTTGAAGGAGAGGTTGTTGACTTGGCACCACACTGCCAGGTCTCTGACCTCTTCCCTGTAGGCTGTCTCATCGCCGTTGGTGATCTGGCCTACCACCGTAGTGTCGTCAGCAAACTTGATGATTGAGTTGGAGTCGTGCGTGGCCACACAGTCATGGGAGTACAGGGAGTACAGGAAGGAGCTAAGTACACACCCCTAGGGGGGCTCCCGTGTTGAAGGTCTGTATGACGGAGGTGCTGTTGCATACTCTTACCACCTGGGGCAGTCAGGAAGTCCAGGATCCAGTTACAGAGTGAGGTGTTCAGTCCCAGGGTCCCGAGCTTGGTGACGAGCTTGGAGGTCATTAGTGTTGAACTCTGAGCTGTAGTCGATGAACAGCAACCTTTACATAGGTATTCCTCTTTTCTAGGTGGGAGAGGGCAGTGTCGTCGTCTGTGGATCGGTTGGAGCGGTATTCAAATCGGAGTGGGTCCAGGGTGTCTGGGATGACGGAGTTGATGTGTGCCATGACCTGCCTCTCAAAGCAGGATAAGACCCAGATGCAGACAGTTCGAAATAACAAATGTTTATTTATGAAACAGGGGCAGGCAAATGACAGGTCAAAGGTAGGTCAGTAATCCAGGGCAGAGTCAAGAGGTATAGAATGGCAGGCAGGCAGAATGTTCAAAACCGGGAGAACTAGAAAACAAGAACTAACAAGAAACAGGAGTACGGGGGAAAAACGGTGGTAGCCTTGACGAGACATGACAAACTTGCAACAGACAAACAGAGAACACGTATAAATGTACTGGGGATAATGAGGAAGATGGGCGACACCTGGAGGGGAGTGGAGACAAGCACAAAGACAGGTGAAACAGATCAGGGTGTGACACATATAAAGTTTGTATGTGAAAACTATTTCTAATACAAAATTTCAGTTTTTCCTAAGTCACTTGGGAGGCTTGCGCTGCTGGTGCATGCACATGCAAAGATCAAATACAGCTGCAGTTGGCGTAGGCTACGTCGGCTGATGTAGCCTTGCAAGCCAATCACAGAATGTGTTGGCAAAACTGAAGCAAATTGTACAGTCTGGTTGATATCCAGATTTTAATTTGGTAGCGTTGCACAGTGTGGGAAGGCCTTTAGTCTCACCAGGACACCTGCTCTCTGGCCTTTTTTTCGCCAGCGTTTCCTCTTGGGTATCCTGAAGATTTGATTGGAGGTACACAAAGAACCCACGGTAGATCAAATGAAATCAAATGTTATTTGTCACATGCGCCAAATACAACCTTACCATGAAATGCTTACTTACAAGCCCTTAACCATCAATGCAGTTTTAAGAAAATAGAGTTAAGAGGTGAGGGTGGTTCATTGCAAATAGTCCGGATGGCTATTTGATTAATTGTTCAGCAGTCTTACGGCCTGGGAGTAGAATCTGTTTCTTCGGCATCCAGGGCAGTGTTCAGAAGTTCGGATGACTGACGTGCCCAAAATAAACTGCCTGTTACTCAGGCCCAGAAGCTAGGTTATGCATATAATTGGGAGCATTGGATGGAAAACACTCTGACGTTTCTAAAACTGTTAAAATAATGTATGTGAGTATAACAGAACTGATATGGCAGGCAAAAACCAGAGGAAAATCCATCTGGAATTCTTTACTTTTGAGGTCACAGGCCATTTCAATGCTAGCCTATGGGATATACAAATAGATAGGACCCAGATTGCAGTTCCTGTGGCTTCCACTAGATGTCAACAGTCTTTAGACAGGGTTTCAGGCTTGTTTCTTGAAAAATGAACAAGTATTTGTAGTTTTTCAAAGGTGTCTCTCATTAGAAAAGTACTATTGTTGCGCGTGTGAATGAGGTGAGCGCTCTTCGTTATTTATCCTCGCTAATGAACATACTATTCTCCATCTTAAATATTATCATTTATTTAGATATTATAGTACCTGAGGATTAATTAGAAACATCGTTTGACTTGTTTGGACGTACTTTACCGGTAACTTTTTGGATTCGTTTGTATGCTATGTTGAACGAGTGGATTACTGAGATCATTGGCTCCAACTAAACTGACTTTGTTGGATATAAAGAAGGACAACCATTCATTGTGTAGCTGGGACCCTTGGGATTGGAAACAGAGGAAGATCTTCAAAGGTAAGTGATTTATTTAACCGCTAGTTGTGATTTTGTGACGCCTGTGCTGGTTGAAAAGTATTTTAATGTGGGGCGCTGTCCTCAGATAATTGCATGGTATGCTTTTGCCGTAAAGCCTTTTTGAAATCTGACAACGCAGTTGGATTAACAAGAAGTTAAGCTTTTAAATGATGTAATACACTTGTATTTTCATGAATGTTTAATATTACGATTTTTGTATTTTGAATTTTGCGCTCTGCAATTTCACTGGATGTTGTCGTAGATGTCCCGCTAGCGGTTCATGCGCCCTAAGTTAAGGAGCCTTTTGGAACTAGACTTGACGCTCCAGTACCACTTGCCATGCGGTAGCAGAGACAACAGTCTATGACTTGGGTGACTGGAGTCTTTGACCATTTTTTGGGCCTTCCTCTGACACCACCTAGTATATAGGTCCTGGATGGCAAGAAGCTTGGCTCCAGTGATGTACTGGGCCGTACGCATTATCATCTGTAGCAACTTATGGTTGGATGCTGAGCAGTTGCCATACCAGGCGGTGATGCAACAGGTAAGGATGCTCTCGATGGTGCAGCTATAGAACCTTTTGAGAATCTGGGGACCCATGCCAAATCTTTTCAGTCTCCTGAGGGGGAAAAGGTGTTGTCGTGCCCTCTTCATTACTTTCTTGACGTGTTTGGACCATGATAGTTTGTTGGGGATGTGGACACCTGCAAGCCCCACCTGTCAGGTCTTGAGTTTTTTTCCCTCTGGTTGCACATGTGACATGTTGTTAGACATTAGGTAAAACAGATTTAAGTTTGCCTGCATTATAGTCCCCGGCCACTAGGAGCGCTGCTTCTGGATGAGCATTTTCTTGTTTGCTTATGGCTTTATACAGCTCCGCAGATGAGTCGAAGTCAAAGTTGAAGCCTGAATTGAGGTTAGTAACTGCTGATCTGATGTTAAAAAGATTTTGTTGATCATAGGAAATGATAGAGGATACATTTCGTGCCCTTAAGACGGCAGCCATACAGTATGGCGGCAAGTTATTAAAATAACCTATATACACTCTATGGGGTCTACATATGGGAAAACAGCATTCTACATTCAGCTTTCTACATTACCCCCAAAGAGTATTAAAGTTTAAGATGGTTGGAAAAATATGTTAATTAGTTACTCAGGCTAAATCTAAATAATTTTACCTCGTGGCTTAGTCGGAAATTGCATTGGAATTCCAAGGAGATAATTATAGTGAAACATCATGCCTACAACAGTATACTGTAGTATGATTGAAAGATAAGGTTTTTATGAAGGCTCTATCACGTTATAATACCGTGCTCTGTGGTACACTGTCGTAATGTCCAGTCATGAGTGTTACAACTATTTGATTGCTGAGGCGGACTGACTGTCCTACACTTAATCCATCATATAATGACATGGTGTGTGGATGATCTTTGTCAGATATGTAAGCTTGAAGCCTGTCTTCTAACTGTTTGGACAACCATTTGCGTGACTGACACAACCTGTGAGTTAATCAAAGGGGCCTAAGGGCAGGATGTAATACACAGTAATACAGTAGTAGAGAATCACTATTAATGCAATCAGCAGTTTGACATGAGATGGAGCCTGGGTATCCTAGTCTCATTTCAGATCAGCTAAAATAGTAAGGGACCCAGTGCAGAGCCTTGGGGGATTCCCAGCTAAAATAGTAAGGGACTACGTATAGAGCTTTGGAGTATTCCCACAGCAATATTCAAACCATTAGAAACATCCTGTGCCCATTATTTTATTGAAGCAGTTACGCAATTAACTGGCGACACATCTCCTTCGTCTTTCCTCCTTCCTATTTCCTTCCTCTTGCACCAAATGCTTCCTTGCTGTCTTCATTATTGTACACAGGATGCATGTCTGGTCCGTGGAAGTGGGGCTAGCCGGTGTTACGTGATTGGCACGTGAATTTGCATGCGTTCACTGAATAAATAGGAACAGAGAGAGAGGATTGCTGGCTTGGGATTGGTCGAGCCGTTGATTCAGTATAATAGCCTCTCTGTTTGTGTCTCCAGTGGGATATATAGACGACGCATTGTGCGTCGGGCCCGGTTTGGATACACACTGTGTTCTCTCCATCCCTCCCTCCCTCCTTTTCAAATGCTCACGCAACACACAAAAGACTGAAAGAAAGTGCCTTTTCATGGGTGGGGTGGAGGAAGGGGGGGGTTGGTTGGACCACGCACAGGAACTTGGTGGAAGACGAGTTAGTCAGCCGGCTACAACTGGATTTTACACGCCCCATCGAGCGATTCTCCAGCACCAACTGATGTGAATCCTGGGCATTTTTCCAACTCCATCAGGGCGCATGGAAGGATGGAAATGAACCAGACGGAGAGCCAGTGTTTGATGGCTGTTTGTTATTGTGTAATTAGCATTGGTTGACAGGCAGGAAGGGCCTTTTTAGAGTGTGATCCCCGTACCAGGGAACATCAATGTACGTCCCAAATGGCACTCTATTCACTCTATGGTGCACTACTTTTGACCAATGCCCATATGGGGTCCTTTATACTGCAGAATAACGTTTTGCAGTACAAAGGACTTGCATTATGGTTTATCATTGATGAACAGATCAATATCAACAAAACCATGTATGATGTGTAACTATTTGTCATTATAAAGTGTTTTTCATGGTTGCAAAGTTGAGGGATACAAGAGTCATCGCAATTCTAAAATGATTCAGACACTTGAGGGCAGAGTTATCATTGACTATTCTGTAGGCTTTGATGACAAGCCGTCAAAAGGCAGTACAATACAGTAAGAACGACAAAAGTAGGTCAAAAATCATGACAGATAATAACAGAGGAACAAAGACTTACTTTAGATCTGCTTGCCTAATACAATTTGTTGCGCAAATCTCCCATTGACGATGAACAGGCTGGCATATCTCAAAATTCCAACTGGAGTAGAAAAGCACAAACCAAAGCTATTCTATTTCAGTCTAAAATTCAATTGTCTCTTAAACGCAGTGAGCAAAGCTGGTTGAAATGACATTACAACCAGTTGTATAACCAGTTGTATAACCAGTTGTAATCTGGTTATAATAATGTAACTTCAACCTGTTCTGCCCACTGGAATTGTTCTAACAAACATGAGGTTTAAACATTCTAATATTTCCCTTTTATGAAGAAAAATGTCTTATTAAGTTTGTGTTACGTTATGTTATGAGGAAGAGGGTACAGTTAGTATTCTCCATTCTCTCTTACAACAACTTGGACATAAGATTTTATTCACTAGAACTCCAAGCCATCATTTGCTGAAGTTGGCTAAGTTCCGAAATGCAACGGCCACAAATTGACACTGCTTGCATTCCAAATGGCACCCAATTTACTAATAGTGCACTTCTTTTGACCAGGACCCTATTGACCCTGGTCAAACGTAGTGCACTACATAGGGAATAGTGCCATTTGGGATACAAACCCTGTGATGTTGACGGTCAGCTCATTGCCAACATAAGACAGACCAGAGGCAAAGTTCACCTCATGGTAATCAAATTGTGTGTGTGTGTGTGTGTGTGTGTGTGTGTGTGTGTGTGTGTGTGTGTGTGAGAGACTCACATAACATAGGACAAAAAAAAAACTTCTTTTTTTAAAAGTTATTGTTTTATTATTATGAATTTTTCAGATGTTACATAAATTACTAAAATGTCATCACATAACAGAGGACAAAACAGAAAAAACCCAGCCAAGTTTACATTTCTATTGTGGTAAGATGTGGTAAATTCCCACCTCCCACTTGGTTATGAACAAACCATAACATTGCTAACCATCCACTGTAGAGCCCTAACCATCCACTGTGTGCGTGCGTGTGTGTGTGTGTGTGTGGGCGGGCGGGCAGGCGGGCGTGCATGTGTGTGTGGATGGCTTTAACTTGGATTAAAACGAGAACAAATAAAGGAAGCCCAGCCAATTCAGGCACAGCTGTAACACACACACACAGCTGTGCCAAGCTGCTACAGATTGGCGAGGTAAGAGACAATCACTTCAAACAGCCCTACAGTAGCTCAGCAGTAAGGGACTGTACATTCCACAAAATGTACTTTTAACAAGGAAATGCATTCCAGGTGACTACCGCATTCTCTCATTCTGGTTGAGAGAATGCCAAGAGTGTGCAAAGCTCTCATCAAGGTAAAGGATGGCTACTTTGAAGAATCTCAAATATAGTGTCACGTTCTGACCATAGTTCTTGTGTGTTTTACTTGTTTTAGTGTTGGTCAGGACGTGAGCTGGGTGGGCATTCTATGTTGTGTGTCTAGTTTGTCTGTTTCTATGTTTGGCCTAATATGGTTCTCAATCAGAGGCAGGTGTTTTGTGTTGTCTCTGATTGGGAATCATATTTAGGTGGCTTGTTTTGTGTTGGGGTTTGTGGGTGGTTGTCTTCTGTCTTTGTGTTCTGCACCAGATAGGACTGTCTCGGTTTTCACGTTTGTTGTTTTTGTATTTTGTATAGTGTTCACGTTATCGTCTCTTTTGTTCATTAAACATGTTGAACACTAGCCGCGCTGCATTTTGGTCCTCTCCTTCATCCCAGGAAGAAAACCGTTACATATAGAATATATTTTGATTTGTTTAACACTTTTTTGGTTTCTACATTATTCCATGTGTGTTATTTTATAGTGTTGATGTCTTCACTATTATTCTACAATGTAGAAAATAGTTAAAAGAAAGAAAAAACCTTGAATAAGTAGGTGTGTATAAACTTTTGACTGGTACTGTATATATATATATTTAATTTTCACCCCCTTTTTGTGATTACGATCTTGTCTCATTGCTGCAAGTCCCCAACGGCCTCAGGAGAGGCGAAGGTAGTGTCATGCGTCCTCCACTCGCTTAACCCGGATGCCAGCCACACCAATGTGTCAGAGAAAACACCGTTCAACTGATGACCCAAGTCAGCCTGTAGGCACCCGGCCCACCACAAGGAGCCGCGATGAGCCAAGTAAAGCCCCCCCGGCCAAACCCTCCCCTAACCCAGACAACGCTGGGCCAATTGTGCACCGTCCCATGAGACTCCCGGTCACGGCCAGTAATGACACAGCCTGGGATCGAACTCCAGGCTGTAGTGACGCCGCAACACTGCAATGCAGTGCCTTAGACCGCTGCGCCACTCGGGAGGCAATAAACTATATTTTTAACCGAACCGCCATAAACACTTGGGGGGAAAAAACAAGTGACCCTCTCCTATACCCAAAATAATAATAAAAACATAAAGTGTATAGCAGAGAACGTGCCTACGTTTACCCTCACTCCTAGGACAGACCAGAGCTTTAGATATGCAGTTTTAGAAACTGTTCTTCATTTTGTAAGCATTTTGTAATGAAGGTAGCCAGAAAGATGTGGATTCGCAGACCACCGCAGACAACGGTAGGGGTGAATGATGGCAGGCCTGTGTGGAAAATGGCATGTTTGTACAAAGGTATAAAGGTCTACTGTAGCTCTGATTGGCTATAGTGCACCGGTCTGTGTAGACTCCGGTCCTGGACAAGACAGATGTTATTATTCAGGTTTTATTTACTGCAGTGTCTATTAATTGTCCAAGTGCACGTCCACTTTCCAACTCTATATCGCTATAGAATTTTCACAAATGCCTTAGTATAGGCACTTCCCAAACATTCTAAGAATTTATGAAAACGTTAAAATAACCATGTCTAAGTGGATAACACGTTTAAGGTAAGACCCAGATGCAGACAGCGTTGAAGAAACAAACATTTATTCCTAACAGGGACAGGCAAACAACAGGTCAAGGATTGCAGGGGTCAATAATCCGGAGAAGGTATAAAGGGTCCAGAACGGCAGGCAGTCTCAGGGTCAGTGCAGGCAGAGGTCAATAATCCAAAACGGTGGGGTAAGGTACAAAACGGCAGGCAATCTCAGGGTCAGGGCAGGCAGAACGGTCAAAACCGGGAAGGACTAGAAAACAGGAGCAGGAAAACAGGGAGGAGCAGGGAAAAACGCTGCTAGGTATGAATGAACAAAACAAACTGGCAACAGACAAACAGAGAACACAGGTATAAATACACTGGGGATAATGGGGAAGATGGGCGACACCTGGAGGGGGGTGAAGACAAGCACAAAGACAGGTGAAACAGATCAGGGTGTGACAGTGGTCACTATCAGAATTTTATTTTTTAAGCGTCATATTCTTCCTGGGGGTGTATATAAACAGATTTTAATAAGATTTCATGTTGCTAAAATGCTGTCAGTGTCACGATCGTCGTAATGTGGAAGAGAGGAGGACCAAGGCGCAGCGTGATATGAATACATCTTCTATTTATTTATGAAGATGAACACTAAACAAACTATACAAAATAACAAAACGAACGTGAAGCTATCATACAAAAGTGCAGACACAGGCAACTAGACATAGACAATAACCCACGAAATACCCAACGGAATATGACTGCCTAAATATGGTTCCCAATCAGAGACAACGATAAACAGCTGCCTCTAATTGAGAACCAATCTAGGCAACCATAGACATACAAACACCTAGACAAGACAAAACACATAAATCCCCCATGTCACACCCTGACCTAACCAAAATAATAAAGAAAACAAAGATAACTAAGGCCAGGGCGTGACAGTCAGTTCCACTTTAAATGCAACAATATTTCAAACACAAGTTATTTTCAAAGAGATGGCTAACAACAGCAAGTGCACTGCAATAAAAAAAAACACAGTTCCACTCATCAGATGATGATAATTTGAGACTTAACTTCCTGTTGAAAGTTATTCTTGAAAAAGGAGAAGCTAACAAATTAGCAACATTCATTTCATGCAATTCTACGTCATTGTACATGACTGGAAACAAGCAGAATCTTTTGAAATACCACAACAGAGCATGACAACGAATGAGCACATGCTGCAGCACCGGAGACCTTTTGATTTCTATATAGGCTATATGTTAAAAAATGGGATAGTCTAAGTTTGGAACAGTGCTAAAGTTGTCTATCAACTGTAAAAATGAAGCGCAGCAGAACCAGTTACAACTGAAGTATCTGATCAGCCGCATATCATCAGTTAGGCCTATAACCAAAGACTGGCCAAACCCGTGTTTTCTAACAGTGATTTCAAAGGCACTGTATAACCTAAAAAGGCATTTTTCGTTTCATTACTATTTAATTCAAAGTCTTTATTTTCTACAGCCTAAATGCAAAATTTATAGGCATGTTGTTAAAGTGCCGTTGTTGATGAATTGTTGAAATGCTGAGCCAGCCTTTTTAAATAATTCATTTTTGTTCCTCCTTAGGCCATCTGGCTTGCTCTTGACTGATTTAGAGTTAGCATGTTGAAATGTCTAACATTTTTTGTTTCCCCCGGCTATAGGAGGTTGTAGCGCAGCCTCTGAATGTCATCGAGACAAACCAAAGATACCACATATGCATCGGAGTCATGTCCTTCTCCGGCTTATTTCTAACGTAAAGCACTGCAGACTAAAGCGTTGTTATAGATCACTTTATATAATCAAGTCCATTTCACGCCTATCCATTGACGTGTAGTACAGTGCAGCTTCGTTTTACATACACCATCCCAGCAGCTGCAAAAACTTTGGAAGGAAGTACATTTTCTTAGAAATGTGCACTGTGCTTCTCTGAGCATGCTCTTCATATGGCTTAGTATAGGCTATGAATCATTTTATTGAAACCACACTAGGTGCACTTGATATTGCTCGCCCTGCAGAGAATCAGGGCATCATCGGGCACACGTCAAGATACTATAAGTAGTAACTACATCTGAAACCCAGAACAATATGACATTTCAGAACAAATTACATGACCCTCCCCTGGACTAAATTGAAAAATACTAAACCCTCCCCCTAACTTTAGTGAAAAAGCATGACCTTCCCTCATTTTCCCTTGGGTAACAATTGTGTACATTTCGACCGCTCCCGAAGTGGTGCCAGCCAGATTGCCCTTGAAGTGCTGCCACAAACTCTTATTACAGGTTAGATGGGACAGGTTAGACGGGACAGGTTCGATGTGAGGACACTTCAGCCCGTACAAACGGGCATAGATTTGTCCTAGCCATTAAGTTGTCTGAAGTACAGTCGGCAACCTAACCCTAGAATATTGTTTTCATGCTCTCTGTCTCCCCCTCCCCCACTCCTTGTCTACAATCACTCACACCACCAGTTGCGCAATTCTCTTGGCCAGAAGTCACTCTCTCTCTGTTGTCGTGGTGGGGTACACAGAATGGCGTGAAGCCCGTATAACGCCTAAACCTGTCCCCACAATACAGACTGCGCCCCAAATCGCACTCTATTCCCTATACAGTGCACTTAGGGTTGCAAAATTCCAGTAACTTTCCCAAATTTGCCATGTTTTTCAGAAAGGTTAGAGGTGTCCTGGATTTCCGACTGATTGCACCATTCTTCCAACCAGGTTTTTTTGCAATTGAATTTTGCAACTAAGTGTACTAATGTTGCTCTATAGGGAATAGGGCCCATATGGCTCCAATCAAATGTAGTGCACTATGTAGAGAATAATTGGAGCGCAAACACAATGACGTCTCACAACCGCCCTGAAAGAGCATAAGGTAGGGAACCTGCAAATGGGAACCTAACGGATTAAACGCATGTTGTTGAGGCTGGGGGGAAAAATGAAGGGTACTTTTTATACCCCTCCTCTCCTCTCCCTATTGTATATCAACAATTCCTCATGTACTCCAAAATAACTCAGTTGGGAGTTTTTCCAGTTTAATTGAATGACTGCATGCATAGGCCTACATACATTTGAATAATGTTATTTCTTAAGAGCGCATCGAGGTCAAGTGCACTACTTGTGATCAGAGCCCTATGGGCCCTGGTTGAAAGTCATGCACTGTATAAGGAATAGGGTGCCATTTGGAACGTATCCTATAGTCACAATGTATTATGGTAGGGTTCCAACTGACAGCCCCAAGTCTTCTGAGCAAACAAATACAAACATCTATATATATTTTTGTTGTTTAAAATAAGACTGTAAACACCAGCTCCAAATGATTTTCACTTTGGAAATCTGTTCCAAAGTATTCCCACGCATAATATGTGATCGCATGCAAGTGTAGGCAAGGTTTGAAGTTATTATGTTTTAGTCAAATATTATCTGTTTGGGCTTCTTGCGGTCAATTTTTAATTATGTTCCAGCCCCTAAACAAGCCGCTCAAGAAAAAAAATCTCATCCCGCCTCTGAATCTAGTTGATGATCCCTGTATTATGGTAATGCCAGTTGTAATGATGTACACAGAGTCGGGAAGCAAGTTCAGGGAGTGAACACATTTAATAAATGAACAAAAACAGCGCACCAAGATGAAACAGAAACAATGACGACTGGGGAAGAAACAATAAGGAGTGACATAAAGGGCAGGTAATCAAGGAGGTGATGGAGTCCAGGTGTGTCATTATGCTCGTAATGCTGGTGACAGGTGTGCGCCATAACGATCAGCCTGGTGGCCTAGAGGCCGGAGGGGGAGCACACGAGACAGTAACCCCCTCCCCAATGCGTGGCTCCAGCCGCAGGACGCCGACCAAGATGACGATCCCGGGGATCGGGAGCGGACACCTGTTGATCCGGCTGAGGCATGGGAGCATGATGACCTAGAGCGCCGGAGCCCTCCCCGCCAACCAAAGGGATGATCCAGGGGATCCGGAGCAGACCGGTTGCCTCCGCTGAGGCGCAGAAACCTGACAAATCGGTTGCCTCGGTCGAGGCACGGTAGCCTGTCGAGCCCGCTGAGGCACGGGAGCCTGTCGAGCCCGCTGAGGCACGGGAGCCTGTCGAGCCCGCTGAGGCACGGGAGCCTGTCGAGCCCGCTGAGGCACGGGAGCCTGTCGAGCCCGCTGAGGCACGGGAGCCTGTCGAGCCCGCTGAGGCACGGGAGCCTGTCAAGCCCGCTGAGGCACGGGAGCCTGTCAAGCCCGCTGAGGCACAGAAACCCGTCGAGCCCGCTGAGGCAGGGGAACCCGACAAACCAGCTGAGGCTTCCCAGGTTTCTAACACCCGGACCTGACATCACATCCAACGCAAACAAACCCTGATGCTTCCCTTTGTTGAGTCGTCATTCTGTAACGATGTACGCTGAGAGTCGGGAAGCAAGTTCAGGGAGTGAATACATTTAATAAATAAATGAACAAAACAAGAAACACAAACAGCGCACCGACATGAAACAGGAACAATGACGACTGGGGAAGAACCCAAAATGAGTGACATATAAAGGGCAGGTAATCAAGGAGGTGATGGAATTCAGGTGAGTGTCATTATGCGCGTAACGCTGGTGACAGGTGTGCGCCATAACTAGCAGCCTGGTGACCTAGAGGCCAGAGAGGTGCGCACGTGACACCAGTACACTAAAATCCCACAACGCTGTATTATACCGCAGTGTTTCACCGTGTCTAAGGGGATTCATTTGGATCTGGTCTACATTGAAAAATTGTTTGGTGGATTACAATGGATTTATATCAAAGTATACTGTCATTAAGGTGTTTCTGCTGTGTTCTGAGTTCTAGTATGTTCTACTGAGCTTATCAAACAACTTGTCTCACAGGAAGTTGACTGTGTGAATCTTGAGGGGTCAAATAAGAATGCATGAGAGAGAGAGCGAGCGAGAGAAAATTAGGTTGTGTGTGTGTGTGTGCATGGCTTCAAGTGTGATAAAGAAATCTATATATTCAGAGCAAGACTATATAAAATAATGAGAGAAAGAGAGAGAGAGAGAGAGAAAGCGCAGCACTTGAACAAGAGATCCCAGTAATTGGGTTGAATTCTAATAGCTGTGGCTTCCTCAATGAAAGATGGTTGTCTTTCTCATCATATCAGAACAGCCAATTACCAGACTTTGTATGCGTCCCTTTTCCTTATATAATACACTACATTTGACCAGAGCCCTATGAAATAGTGTGCCAAATGGGACTTAACCTTTCTCTCCATCTACACACAGATCACATTTCCCAATCCTAAAGTACATTCTCAATCTCAAATACAATGAACAGAAATATCAAAGTGTTGGTCCCATGTTTCATTAGCTGAAAGTAAAAATCCGTGACATTTTACATATGCACAAAAAGCTTATTTCTCTCAAATGTTGTGCACAAATTTGTTTACATCCCTGTTAGTGAGCATTTTCCTTTGCCAAAATAATCCATCAGGTGTGGCATATCAAGAAGCTGATTAAACAGCATGATCATTACACAGGTGCACTTTTTGCTGGGGACAATAATAGGTCAATTTAAAATGTGCAGTTTTGTCATAACACAATGCCACAGCTGTATGACAGGTGTTTTTGTTCATCCTCTCGTGTACTTTTGTATTTTCTTATTTTTTGTATATATTTCAGATTTATTTTCACTCTTTTCCATTTTAATTCCATTTTAAAACTGCTTATGGCTGCAGCCCGGTGTCGGTACACTTATGACAACAGCCAGCTCAAGTGCAGGGCGCGAAATTCAAAATATATTTTTTTTAAATATTTAACTTTCACACATTAACAAGTCCAATACAGCAAATGAAAGGTACACATCTTGTGAATCCAGCCAACATGTCCGATTTTTAAAATGTTTTACAGCGAAAACAGCACGTATATTTATGTTAGCTCACCACCAAATACAAAAAAGGACAGACATTTTTCACAGCACAGGTAGCATGCACAAAGCCAACCTAACTAACCAAGAACCAACCAAACTAACCAAGAAACAACTTCATCAGATGACAGTCTTATAACATGTTATACAATAAATCTATGTTTTGTTCGAAAAATGTGCATATTTCAGGTATAAATCATAGTTTACATTGCAGCTACAATCAGAAATTGCACCGAAAGCAGACAGAATAATTACAGACACCAACGCCAAATACCTAAATACTCATCATAAAACATTTCTGAAAAATACATAGTGTACAGCAAATGAAAGACAGGCATCTTGTGATTCCAGACAATATTTCCGATTTATTAAGTGTTTTACAGCGAAAACACAATATAGCGTTATATTAGCTTACCACAATAGCCAAAAACACAAGCCATTTCCCAGCAGTAAAAGTTAGCGATCGTAACAAACCAGTAAAAGATATATAATTTTTGACTAACCTTGATATTCTTCATCAGATGACAGTCCTATAACATCAGGTTATACATACACTTATGTTTTGTTCGAAAATGTGCATATTTAGAGCTGAAATCAATGGTTATACATTGTGCTAACTTAGCTACTTTTTCCCACAACGTCCGGATTTTTTTCTGACACTTTTTCTGACACACATATTCTGACCAAATAGCTATTCATAAACATAACTAAAAAATACATGTTGTATAGGAAATGATAGATCCACTAGTTCTTAATGCAATCGCCGTGTTAGAATTCTAAAAATAACTTCATTTCGACATACAGCTTCGGTATAGCTAGAGTACCCAAAAGCTGGGCGCCGACGACTAGTTCACATGTACGACAGATATATGAAATAGCATCATAAAATGTTTCCTACTTTTGCTGATCTTCCATCAGAATGTTGTACAAGGTGTCCTTTGTCAAGAACAATCGTTGTTTGGATTTAGAACGGCCTCTTTCCCTCTCGATTTAGCAAGCACACTAGCCAAGTGGCACAAATCTCTCCATGTCAACAAACGGAAGAGAACGGAACACGGCAAAACTCCCTAAAAAATGTCAATAATCTGATTAAACTATATTGAAAAAACATACTTTACGATGATATGGTCACATGTATCAAATAAAATCAAAGCCGGAGATAGTAGTCGCCTATAACGACAGCTTTTCAAAAGGCAAATCCAGGTCCCTCTTCGCGCCTTCCTGAAAACAGGAAATGGGGGACACGTCATTCCAAGAGCTGTAATTCGAGTCCAGATCAAGTTACACACTCCATTTCTTCTCTCACTCCTTGTCGACATCTAGTGGAAGACGTATGAAGTGCATCTAAACTAATAAATAACAAGGACTTTAATAGGCAGCCCCTAGAACAGAGCCTCAATTTCAGACTTTCCACTTCCTATCAGGAAGTTTGCTGCAAAATGAGTTCTGTTTTACTCACAGATATATTTCAAACGGTTTTAGAAACTAGAGAGTGTTTTCTATCCAATAGTAATAATAATATGCATATTGTACGAGCAAGAATTGAGTACGAGGCCGTTTGAAATGGGCACCTTTTATCTAGCTACTCAATACTGCCCCTGCAGCCAAAACAGGTTAATTCGATTATACCTTCCGGTAACCTGCCTCACCCAATGTGATACGGAATCGCTATTATTTTTAATTTTAGAACACATTCAAGAACCACCAGAAGCTAACAAGCTAATTAGCTACAAGCTATTTAGTCATTGTTAGCGGCTTTTACCTTCTGCACAGATACCAGCCCTGTTTTTAGCCTGGATAATACTCGCCAATCTACCAGTATTGGACTATCTCTCCACTACAACGCCGGATTCCTGCCGTAATCCCTGGACCACCACTTCTGATCTTCACAGCTAGCTAGTGGCTAATGCCCCTGCCACGAAGCTAGCACCAGTTAGCTGTGAGCCAGGCGCATTTCCCGGCTGGCAAACTAAATTCTACAATACCTCTTTCGCCATCTGGCTTGGATCCTCTGTCGACACGTCGCCCCGCCGCACCACCACGACTGGTCTGCCGACGAATACTCCATCCGCTGTGCCTTCAACCGGCCTCCGTCGGAGTAGACGCTCCTACTAGCCCCGGGCTACTAACTTTAAACGCCATGTCGCCCGCGTGCTAGCGTAGTGGCGACAACTCCGCGGCTTCCCTGTTCCATCTACTGCTGCCCCCTAGACACTATGATCACTTGGCTACATAGCTGATGCCTGCTGGACTGTCCATTAATTCAAGGTACTCCATTCTGTTTATTTTTTATCTGTCGGCCCCAGCGGCGAACTCAGGCTCTGGGTGTAGTTAATCCGACCCTCTCTGCCTAGTCATCGCCATTTTACCTGCTGTTGTTGTGTTAGCTGTTGTCTTAGCTAGCTCTCCCAATCAATACCTGCGATTACTTTATGCCTCGCTGTATGTCTCTCTCAAATGTCAATATGCCTTGTATACTGTTGTTCAGGTTAGTTATCATTGTTTTAGTTTACAATGGAGCCCCTAGTTCCACTCTTCATACCTCTGACACCTCCTTTGTCCCACCTCCCACACATGCGGTGACCTCACCCATTATAACCAGCATGTCCAGAGATACAATCTCTCTTATCATCACCCGGTGCCTGGGCTTACCTCCGCTGTACCCGCACCCCACCATACCCCTGTCTGCACATTATGCCCTGAATCTATTCTACCACGCCCAGAAATCTGCTCCTTTTATTCTTTGTCCCCAACGCTCTAGGCGACCAGTTTTGATAGCCTTTAGCCGCACCCTCATCCTACTCTTCTGTTCCTCGGGTGATGTGGAGGTAAACCCAGGCCCTGCATGTCCCCAGGCACCCTCATTTGTTGACTTCTGTGATCGAAAAAGCCTTGGTTTCATGCATGTCAACATCAGAAGCCTCCTCCCTAAGTTTGTTTTACTCACTGCTTTAGCACACTCTGCCAACCCTGATGTCCTTGCCGTGTCTGAATCCTGGCTTAGGAAGGCCACCAAAAATTCTGAGATTTCCCTACCCAACTATAAAAAATTTCGTCAAGATAGAACTGCCAAAGTGGGAGGAGTTGCAATCTACTGCAGTGATAGCCTGCAAAGTTCTGTCATACTTTCAGGTCTAAACCCAAACAGTTCGAACTTCTAATTTTAAAAATTAATCTCTCCAGAAATAATTATCTCGCTGTTGCCGCCTGCTATCGACCCCCCTCCGCTCCCAGCTGTGCCCTGGACACCATTTGTGAATTGATCGCCCCCCATCTAGCTTCAGAGTTCATTCTGTTAGGTGACCTAAACTGGGATATGCTTAACACCCCGGCAGTCCTACAATCTAAGATAGATGCCCTCAATCTCATACAAATCATCAAGGAACCCACCAGGTACAACCCTAAATCCGTAAACATGGGCACCCTCATAGACATTATCCTGACCAACTTGCCCTCCAAATACACCTCTGTTGTTTTCAATCAGGATCTCAGCGATCACTGCCTCATTGCCTGTATCCGCTACGGGTCCGCGGTCAAACGACCACCCCTCATCACTGTCAAATGCTCCCTAAATGCTCCCTACTTCTGCGAGCAGGCCTTTCTAATCGACCTGGCCCGGGTATCCTGGAAGAATATTGACCTCATCCCGTCAGTCGAGGATGCCTGGTCATTCTTTAAAAGTAATTTCCTCACTATCTTAGATAAGCATGCCCCGTTCAAAAAATGCAGAACTAAGAACAGATATAGCCCTTGGTTCACTCCAAACCTGACTGCCCTTGACCAGCACAAAAACATCCTGTGGCGGACTGCAATAGCATCGAATAGTTCCCGCAATATGCAACTGTTCAGGGAAGTCAGGAACCAATACACTCAGTCAGTCAGGAAAGCAAAGGCCAGCTTTTTTAAGCAGAAATTTGCATCCTGTAGCTGTAACTCCAAAAAGTTTTGGGACACCCAAAGTCCATGGAGAACAAGAGCACCTCCTCCCAGCTGCCCACTGCACTGAGGCTAGGTAACACGGTCACCACCGATAAATCCATGATAATCGAAAATTTCAACGAGGATTTCGCAACGGCTGGCCATGCCTTCCTCCTGGCTACTCCAACCCCGGCCAACAGCCCCCCCGCAGCTACTCGCCCAAGCCTCCCCAGCTTCTCCTTCACCCAAATCCAGATAGCAGATGTTCTGAAAGAGCTGCAAAACCGGGACCCATACAAATCAGCTGGGCTAGACAATCTGGACCCTTTTGCACACACTGTATATAGACTTTCTTTTTTTTCTACTGTGTCGTTGACTTGTTTATTGTGTTATTGGCTTGTTTATCGTTTATTCCATGTGTAACTCTCTGTTGTTGTCTGTGTCACACTGCTTTGCTTTATCTTGGCCAGGTCGCAGTTGTAAATGAGAACTTGTTCTCAACTAGCCTACCTGGTTAAATAAAGTTCAAATAAAAATAAAAAAAATAATAAAAAAATCGTAGAGGATATGACGGCCTAGTTCCACTGATGCTGTAACCAACTGTAATTGAGTATCCGAACGACATGCATTATGCATCTCAACCAATGGATAGTAAACTGCTGTCTCTGGGATGGATTGTACAGAGGAAAGATAGCTGTGGAAGGCTTTGTGTGTGCCCCAAATGACCCCCTATTCCCTATATAGTGGACTACATTTGACCAGGGCCCATAGGGCTCCGGTCAAAAGCAGTGCACTATATAGGGAATAGGGTGCAATTTGGGGCACATTCCCGTGGGAGGCACTTATCATTAGATAATTATGTAGTGGCAGGCTATAACTGCGGTCATAAAAAAGTGTTTAATCTTAAGTGCTTTACAAGCATATTAATTGTTAGATTTGGATGTTCCTTATTAAGTTCCATAAGACTTCAATTACATGTAGCAGCCATATTGAAAAGGAATATTTAAAAACATACTGATTACATTGAGACCGAAAGGCTTTTTAGCTACCTCTGGGACTCTCGGCCTCTCAGACACGTGATCTTATGCAACACAAGTGTGAGGAAAATGTGTTTTGTTTGCTCAGTATCCAGCTGACGTTACAATACTCCATGAAGCAATGAAACTCTCTCACCCTTCACCCTGAGGTATATACAAAATCCAACTTGATCTGCCTGTAAAATCACATGTATGTCTCGCTGCGTTTGTCTCTTTGTCCACTCAGCACTTTCAGTCTGCTTTGCCCTACTAGACTACACTTCTCCTTTCAATATCCTACAATGAAATCAGTTGTATTTTTTAGCCTAATTTCATTTATTTTCTTCATAAATTCTTTTTTTATTTTTTATTCTTCTAGGTTTCCGTCTTCCCCTGCCCTCTAAATCACACTTTTTTTTGGGATGTTCTAATTCCACAACATTGCTTAAACCACATCAGGAGACCACTTTTGAGGTCTTGAAAAAATCTGAGACATTTTTATTTTTGGGTGTAGTTACCCTTCAACTCCAGTCTGCACCTAGGAAGAGGCTGCTGATTAGCAAAGTTTTTGTAGCGCACATGTGATGGAAACAGTTTGCAAAACAAATACCCACTGGATTGATGAATATAATCATGATGTCATTCTACCAGGTAAGCATAGGCTACTTTGTAATTAACATTTCATTGAGAAGGTTTTTGGGAAGGCCTTTCCATCTACCAGAACATTTGTCATTAGCATCATTGCTAACGGCTACACAAAGTGGTAGATGCAGGAAATATGAATCACATTCTGAGCATTCTGTTCATGTCTTATGATAAACGTTCAATACATTGAGTTGATTCCCTACTAAGTTCAATACATTCTTGAATATTGTAGAATTCCGTTTTATTGTCTGAATTCCGTGATTCTGTATGGCGTTCTCCATATCACAGATTTTACAGGGCCCTACATGACACTCTCAGGCTCTGAATCATCTGTTTATGTCCTTGTGTCAAGGTTTTGTTTTGGTCATTTCAATGGAGAGAACACACTAATTGATGATGGTGTGATTAATACATTGAGACTGGACAAATGGAGAGAGAACATTGCCTTCTACATAAATGTGAGGCATCTTTTTAGCTCCATTGGAAAGGTTAGCCCATCTATTAGTTTGGACAGGAAATTGGACAAAACCGGCAAACCGGTTCAATGTCACTAATGTCAGTAAGGCACAAAAATGATACAGTGATAATTTAGGCCATATTAGTAATGTAAAAATAAAGACACTGGATCTAGTGGGATTCTCCCTATTCTCATGTTGTTCTCTATCCAAAAGTGAGCTCTTGTAGTTCCTGATCGTGATTTCCCACAGGGGTAAAGGTTATCTGCCGCTGTCAGAGCCCTATAAATTACAGCAGTCTCAGTCCCTGTTGTGTCTCTGGGGTGTCTATAGTCTGCGTCTGGCTGCTACCCTGGGTGTGTCTCTCTGTCCCCGCCCAGGTCAGTGAGTTATGCAGCACGGGTGGCCCACCACCCCTCTCCCTGTTCCCTTACCCATGCCCGCTATTCTTAGCCTCTGTCCAATGGACAATGAAACGAAAGGCCTCTGCCCTGCTGGACCCCAATGCGAGGGAGTTGGGGAGGGGGGAGAGAGGCAGGGTGAAAGGCAGGGACTGTAATAACAAACCCGGGTTCGTGTCCTGTCAGTGGCCCTGGAAGGGGAAGAAGAACTTCAAAACGTCAGGAGGACCTTCCCATATTACAAACAATCCCTCCTGTCGTTCGTCCGGTGATCCGATGGTGAAGAAGTGACTGAGGGTGAAGGGGGGGATGGGAGGAGGTGGAGATGACCCGCTGACCTGTCGCAGGGGTTAATTATAGTTTGTCATCCAGGAAATGGATGCGCGAGCGACGCCCTGATAGCATGGTGGTCCACTCCCCAGATGTCCAGGATCCCTGCTTCCCTGTCCCTGAGCACGTTCACACACACACCACTTTAACCCATTATTCCATTATCTCAACCATCAGGGATCTATTTGGGGTTTCTGGGGATTGGTGTTAGGCAGATAGAAATATTATGCAGACCAAACATCTCTTTCTGACATGTAGATTCAAGGAATCATGTCAGCTCTATTAATGCATTTCTATCTGTAACGTTTCACAACGTCTGCCTACTGAACATGCTCTCAGTGGGTTGGCTTTCCACGTTCATTTTCAAGTCACTTTTTTACAGAGCTCTACACATTCAATCAAAGCTGGTATCTAGTTCTCCAAGGTGAGCGAAAGAATAAGCCGCTGCGTGGTTTTGATCCAGAGGGTTTCGAAAACGGATGTTGTAAATTTGATTTTCAATGGAGAGGTGGGGAAACCCCGTTCCACTGCAAATTAGCAGACCTGATCATCAGTCGGAATACTTCATCGCCGAGAGTCTGCCTGAAACAATTTGTGCACGCACAACAAAACAAGCAAGCCAATATTCCAATAAGAGGAGAGGAAGGATTTTTCCTCCAGTTTCCAGAAGCCAAGAAGGGATTCTGGGAGTGTGAATCATAAAAGAGGGAATTCTTAATTAATGGCGTCCTAAATCATCAAGGATGGTTTTGAATTTCAACTGAGAGCAGTTGGAGAAAACAACCATTCCGCTTTACATTGCATGTACAGGAAATCCAAGGCTCCATCTGGTTTGTGTATAGCCTAGGCTCTCTCCTGTCTGTCTGTCTGGCTCCACATAGCCTACAGTACCAGCATCTATGTGTTTGTCATCTGAGACCCACCCTTGCCACCAGACCTGCGTTCAAATACTATTTGAAGTCATTTACTTGATCTGTGCTTGATTAAGCTTGCCTGACTTAATAGACCAATAGAATAGCGTTGCTGTTTGATGAAAATCTTGTAGCATTTTTGCAAATGTTTATTTGTTTACATTTATTAAAAGCAGTAACTCCCCTGAATGTACTCAGTATATTTCACGACTCTGGGACCAAGAAAATGTATTCAGAATAGCTTTGGGAAAATATGTAAATTTTTCAATTTCATAAAACATTTCTGATTTGGAGATACCTGTAAGAGGTTTTCATCAAACAGTGATGATAATCCCAGAACTGTAAACCCTGCCTACTGGCACTCTAGGAAGGCTAGAGCAAACCCTCAGTCTTTGAAATATTTTAAAATAGTATTCAAACCCAGGTCTGCTCCATATACAATGTCTGCTTCTGTGTTTGTCATCTGAGACTAAGCCTTGCCACGAGGCCACGTAATGCTATACGCAGTCGGACTAGGGGGTCTTGTGGCTGTGGACCTATCGCGTGACAAAATAAAGTCTAGACTAGCACAGCTGATTCAAAATGTCACAGAAGGGACGAGAGGGTGCGCCAACTTACTCAGCTGTGCAGACTCAGGCACTGCCACTGAAAAGGACTTAAAGGGAGATTTGCGAGACCTTCCACCTCATTGATGTCTAACCTTTGACCAATAGGCATAGTATAACCTGGAGGCAGTGTTTGACCGATTGGTTGTGGTTGGTAGGTCACTGACTACAGTATAACTGAGAATTTAACATATAGAGCAATGGCCCTTGCTGCGACCTCACCTCCGGGTCCCAGTGTGTGTCACGGAGCACAAGTCAACAGAACATCCCACAGGACTATGGTAGACAGAACACAATCAGATTAATTGTTGCCTCAAGAGCTGGTTTGATGCAAAAACATTCCTGATGATGTACGACTAACGTGATGAAGTGAATCAGGGACTGCACGTGCAAAATCTGGTGCAAAATTTCACATGCTCCCTGGTAAACACATAGATGCATCCGCACACACTGTACTGTTTCAGTAGGGTACAGTGTACTGTTTCAGTAGGGTACAGTGTACTGTGTTCTGTTGTTGCTACATATGAAGTCGACTCGGTGTACAAATGATTTTCATATGACCTTCCCAAAGCCTTCACATTTGAGAACAAATGTCACCTTTGAGGGCAGCTGTTCACACACGCACAAACACACACACAAACACACACACACTCCAGGTTGTAAATGTGTTAAATGGAAAGGTCAGTATCACAATCCCTCCACGGAGTAAAGGCCTGACCAGATTATTGATGGGTGAGAGTTGAAGTCCACATTCTGCCATTACTGCGCTTTGACAAGTTATACCTAGCATGATAATGACTGTATAATTTGACTAATCATAACCTGGAGAAAACCACTAATGCGGTGTCCATATTAGGACAGTACAACTTCTCCTAGGTACAACTTCTCCTAATATGGACAGCGTAGCTGTGGCTTCCTTTCCTCAATCAGATTGTGATCAGAACTAAATCTAATACAGATACTGAAGACAACAATGTTATCGATAACGAATCAACATGACAGTTTTTCCGTTGACTGGAAATAGTAAAAACACTCAACAGTATTCAACTTCACACCAGTCAAAGAGAGGAATGTTGTAAAAATACCTGGGTTCAAATACTATTTGAAATATTTATGTTTGCTTTAACCTGCCTGGAGTGCCAGGTGTGCAGGGTTTACATTATTGGATCTTTTCTGTTTGTTCCATTGCAACAGGGAGGCTCAATCAACGACAGATTTAATATTTGAAATGATTTTAAATGGTATTTGAACCCAGGTCTGGTTGGAAACTGATACCATGAAGTAAACACACGGCCAGTCATCTAGGTCAGTCAGTGGAGTATACAGCCAGCCAGACCACCAGCCGGCCCGACACCATTACAATATGAAAATACTGATCAGGTTACCGGGAAACACACGCATGCATGCATTCACACACACACACATTATTTCTCACATACTGGACCAGTCAAAAGTTTGGACACACCTACTCATTCAAGGGTTTTCTTTATTTTTACTATTTTCTACATTGTAGAATAATAGTGATGACATTAAAACTAGGAAATAACACCAAAACAAACTGTTAAACAAATGAAAATATATTTTATATTTGAGATTCTTCAAAGTAGCCACCTTTTGCTTGGATGACAGCTTTGCACACTCTTGGCATTCTCTCAACCAGCTTCATGATGTAGTCTTCCAAGGGGGTGACACTCTAGACCCAAACTGCTACAGACCTATATCTATCCTACCCTGTCTTTCTAAGGTCTTCGAAAGCCAAGTTAACAAATAGATTACCGACCATTTAGAATCCCACCGTACCTTCTCCGCTATGCAATTTGGTTTCAGAGCTGGTCATGGGTGCACCTCAGCCACGCTCAAGGTCCTAAACGACATCATAACCGCCATCAGTAAGAGACATTACTGCACAGCCGTATTCATCGACCTGGCCAAGGCTTTCGACTCTGTCAATCACCACATTCTTATTGGCAGACTCGACAGCCTTGGTTTCTCAAATGATTGCCTCGCCTGGTTTACCAACTACTTCTCTGATAGAGTTCAATGTGTCAAACCGGAGGGCCTGTTGTCCGGACCTCTGGCAGTCTCTATGGGGGTGGCCGCAGGGTTCAATCCTTGGGCCGACTCTTCTCTGTATACATCAATGATGTTGCTCTTGCTGCTGGTGATTCTCTGATACACCTCTACGCAGACGACACCATTCTGTATACTTCTGGCCCCTCTTTGGACACTGTGTTAAACTTCTTATGGCTGTAAGCCCGGTGTCGGTACACTTATGACAACAGCCAGCTCAAGTGCAGGGCGCGAAATTCAAAATATATATTTTTTAAATATTTAACTTTCACACATTAACAAGTCCAATACAGCAAATGAAAGGTACACATCTTGTGAATCCAGCCAACATGTCCGATTTTTAAAATGTTTTACAGCGAAAACAGCACGTATATTTATGTTAGCTCACCACCAAATACAAAAAAGGACAGACATTTTTCACAGCACAGGTAGCATGCACAAAGCCAACCTAACTAACCAAGAACCAACCAAACTAACCAACAAACAACTTCATCAGATGACAGTCTTATAACATGTTATACAATAAATCTATGTTTTGTTCGAAAAATGTGCATATTTCAGGTATAAATCATAGTTTACATTGCAGCTACAATCAGAAATTGCACCGAAAGCAGCCAGAATAATTACAGACACCAACGTCAAATACCTAATTACTCATCATAAAACATTTCTGAAAAATACATAGTGTACAGCAAATGAAAGACAGGCATCTTGTGATTCCAGCCAATATTTCCGATTTATTAAGTGTTTTACAGCGAAAACATATCAGCGAAAACATATTAGCTTACCACAATAGCCAGAAACACAAGCCATTTCCCAACAGTAAAAGTTAGCGATCGTAACAAACCAGTAAAATATATAATTTTTGACTAACCTTGATATTCTTCATCAGATGACAGTCTTATAACATGTTATACAATAAATCTATGTTTTGTTCGAAAATGTGCATATTTAGAGCTGAAATCAATGGTTATACAGTGTGCTAACTTATCTGGACGTTGTGGAAAAAGTAGCTATTTTTCTGACACTTTTTCTGACACACATATTCTGACCAAATAGCTATTCATAAACATAACTAAAAAATACATGTTGTATAGGAAATGATAGATCCATTAGTTCTTAATGAAATCGCAGTGTTAGAATTCTAAAAAATAACGTCATTACGACATCCAGCTTCGGTATAGCTAGAGTACCCAAAAGTTGGGCGCCGACGACTACTTCACATGTACGACAGATATATGAAATAGCATCATAAAATGTTTCTTACTTTTGCTGATCTTTCATCAGAATGTTGGACAAGGGGTCCTTTGTCAAGAACAATCGTTGTTTGGATTTAGAACGGCCACTTTCCCTCTTGAATTAGCAAGCACACTAGCCAAGTGGCACGAAGCTCTCCATCGTCAACAAAGTCAGAGAACGGAACACGGCAAAACTCCCGAAAAAATTTCAATAATCTGATTAAACTATATTGAAAAAACATACTTTACGATGATATGGTCACATGTATCAAATAAAATCAAAGCCGGAGATAGTAGTCGCCTATAACGACAGCTTTTCAAAAGGCAAATCCATGTCCCTCTTCGCGCCTTCCTGAAAACAGGAAATGGAGGACACGTCATTCCAAGGGCTGTAATTCGAGTCCAGATCAAGTTACACAGTCCATTTCTTCTCTCACTCCTTGTCGACATCTAGTGGAAGATGTATGAAGTGCATCTAAACTAATAAATAACAAGGACTTTAATAGGCAGCCCCTGGAACAGAGCCTCAATTTCAGACTTTCCACTTCCTGTCAGGAAGTTTGCTGCAGAATGAGTTCTGTTTCACTCACAGATATAATTCAAACGGTTTTAGAAACTAGAGAGTGTTTTCTATCCAATAGTAATAATAATATGCATATTGTACGAGCAAGAATTGAGTACGAGGCCGTTTGAAATGGGCACCTTTTATCTGGCTACTCAATACTGCCCCTGCAGCCATAAAAAGTTAACTAACCTCCAGACGAGCTTCAATGCTGTACAACTCTCCTTCGTGGCCTCCATCTGCTCTTAAATGCAAGTAAAACTAAATGCATGCTATTCAACCGATCACTACTCGCACCTGCTCGCCCGTCCAGCATCACTACTCTGGACGGCTCTGACTTAGAATACGTGGACAACTACAAATACCTAGGTGTCTGTGGTTAGACTAAACTCTCCTTCCAGACTCAAATTAAGCATCTCCAATCAGAAAATTAAATCTAGAATTGGCTTCCTATTTCGCAACAAAGCATCCTTCACTCATGCTGCCAAACATACCCTCGTAAAACTGACCACCCTACCAATCCTCGACTTCGGTGATGTCATCTATAAAATAGCCTCCAACACTCTACTCAACAAACTGGATGCAGTCTATCACAGTGCCATCCGTTTTGTCACCAAAGCCCCATACACTACCCACCATTGCGACCTGTACACTCTCGTTGGTTGGCCCTCGCTTCATACTTGTCGCAAAACCCACTGGCTACAGGTTATCTACAAGTCTCTGCTAGATAAAGCCCCACCTTATCTCAGCTCACTGGTCACCATAGCAGCACCCAATCGTAGCACACGCTCCAGCAGGTATATCTCACTGGTCACCCCCAAAGCCAATTCCTCCTTTGGTCGTCTTTCCATCCAGTTCTCTGCTGCCAATGACTGGAACGAACTGCAAAAATCTCTGAAGCTGGAAACACTTATCTCCCTCACTAGCTTTAAGCAACAGCTGTCAGAGCAGCTCACAGATTACTGCACCTGTACATAGACCATCTATAATTTTGCCCAAACAACTACCTCTTCCCCTACTGTATTTATTTATTTAGCTCCTTTGCACCCCATTATTTCTCCTTTGCACATTCTTCCACTGCAAATCTACCATTCCAGTGTTTTACTTCCTATATTGTATTTACCTCGCCAGCATGGCCTTTTTTGCCTTTACCTCCCTTATCTCACCTCATTTGCTCACATTGTGTCAGAGTCGTGTGTATAGGTGGCAGGGAAGTCAGACGCAGGATAATCAAACTTAAGGTAATGGAGTTGTTTAAAAACATAACTCCAAAACTATAAAAACAATAAAACAAAGTGGGTACGAGGACCCGTCGCGCACCAATACAAACAACACGAAACTGAAACTCAAACAATCTCTGACAAAGACATGAGGGGAAACAGAGGGATAAATACACAACAGGTAATGAGTGGGATTGAAACCAGGTGTGTAGGAAGACAAGACAAAACCAATGGAAAATGAAAAATGGATCAATGATGGCTAGAAGACCGGTGACGTTGACCGCCGAGCACCGCCCAAACAAGGAGAGGCTTCGACTTCGGCAGAAGTCGTGACACATTGTATATAGACTTATTTTTTCTACTATATTTTTGACTGTATGTTTTGTTTATTCCATGTGTAACTCTGTGTTGTTGTATGTGTCGAACTGCTATGCTTTATCTTGGCCAGGTCGCAGTTGCAAATGAGAACTTGTTCTCAACTAGCCTACCTGGTTAAATAAAGGTGAAATAAAAATAAAATAAATAAAATAACCGTCAGAAAAAGGTGTGATGAAAGGTGTGATGTCTATGTGACAGAATGTGTTTTGTTCAATTTAAGTTTAGATTACAGTCAACCCTATTGAAACGGGGAATCTACTCAAAAGGAGGAAAGTGTCATTACATGGGAGTAATACATAGTTCTGAAGACATCCCCCGAACCCCACACATACACACGCAGACCTGCCATCACCACATCCACACACAGAGTGAGAGAGACCCCCACCCACCCACACACACACACTCATACAGACATACCATCACCACATCCACACACAGAGTGAGAGAGACCCCCACCCACCCACCCACACACACTCATACAGACCCACCATCACCACATCCACACACAGAGTGAGAGAGACCTCCACCCACACACACACACTCATACAGACATACCATCACCACATCCACACACAGAGTGAGAGAGACCCCCACCCACCCACCCACACACACTCATACAGACCCACCATCACCACATCCACACACAGAGTGAGAGAGACCTCCACCCACACACACACACTCATACAGACATACCATCACCACATCCACACACAGAGTGAGAGAGACCCCCACCCACCCACCCACACACACTCATACAGACATACCATCACCACATCCACACACAGAGTGAGAGAGACCCCCACCCACCCACCCACACACACACGCACTCATACAGACATACCATCACCACATCCACACACAGAGTGAGAGAGAACCCCCCCCCACACACACACACACACACACTCATACAGACATACCATCACCACATCCACACACAGAGTGAGAGAGACCCCACCCACCCACACACACTCATACAGACATACCATCACCACATCCACACACAGAGTGAGAGAGATCCCCACCCACCCACCCACCCACCCACACACACACACACACTCATACAGACATACCATCACCACATCCACACACAGAGTGAGAGAGAACCCCACCCACACACACACACACACTCATACAGACATACCATCACCACATCCACACACAGAGTGAGAGAGATCCCCACCCACCCACCCACCCACACACACACACTCATACAGACATACCATCACCACATCCACACACAGAGTGAGAGAGACCCCCACCCACACACACACACTCATACAGACATACCATCACCACATCCACACACAGAGTGAGAGAGACCCCCACCCACCCACACACACACACTCATACAGACATACCATCACCACATCCACACACAGAGTGAGAGAGAACCCCCACCCACCCACCCACACACACTCATACAGACATACCATCACCACATCCACACACAGAGTGAGAGAGACCCCCACCCACACACACACACTCATACAGACATGCCATCACCACATCCACACACAGAGTGAGAGAGACCCCCACCCACACACACACACTCATACAGACATACCATCACCACATCCACACACAGAGTGAGAGAGACCCCCACCCACCCAAACACACACACTCATACAGACATACCATCACCACATCCACACACAGAGTGAGAGAGACCCCCACCCACCCACACACACTCATACAGACATACCATCACCACATCCACACACAGAGTGAGAGAGACCCCCACCCACCCACACACACACACTCATACAGACATACCATCACCACATCCACACACAGAGTGAGAGAGAAAACACACCCACCCACACACACTCATACAGACATACCATCACCACATCCACACACAGAGTGAGAGAGACCCCCACCCACCCACACACACACACTCATACAGACATACCATCACCACATCCACACACAGAGTGAGAGAGACCCCACCCACCCACCCACACACACTCATACAGACCCACCATCACCACATCCACACACAGAGTGAGAGAGACCCCCACCCACACACACACACTCATACAGACATACCATCACCACATCCACACACAGAGTGAGAGAGACCCCCACCCACACACACACACTCATACAGACATACCATCACCACATCCACACACAGAGTGAGAGAGAACCCCCCCACACACACACACACACACACACACACTCATACAGACATACCATCACCACATCCACACACAGAGTGAGAGAGACCCCGACCCACCCACACACACTCATACAGACATACCATCACCACATCCACACACAGAGTGAGAGAGACCCCACCCACACACACACACTCATACAGACATACCATCACCACATCCACACACAGAGTGAGAGAGACCCCCACACACACGCACACACTCATACAGACATACCATCACCACATCCACACACAGAGTGAGAGAGACCCCCACCCACCCACACACACACACTCATACAGACATACCATCACCACATCCACACACAGTGAGAGAGAACCCCCACCCACCCACCCACACACACTCATACAGACATACCATCACCACATCCACACACAGAGTGAGAGAGACCCCACCCACACACACACACTCATACAGACATGCCATCACCACATCCACACACAGAGTGAGAGAGACCCCCACCCACCCACACACACACACACACACACACACTCATACAGACATACCATCACCACATCCACACACAGAGTGAGAGAGAACCCCACCCACACACACACACACACTCATACAGACATACCATCACCACATCCACACACAGAGTGAGAGAGATCCCCACCCACCCACCCACCCACACACACACACTCATACAGACATACCATCACCACATCCACACACAGAGTGAGAGAGACCCCCACCCACACACACACACTCATACAGACATACCATCACCACATCCACACACAGAGTGAGAGAGACCCCCACCCACCCACACACACACACTCATACAGACATACCATCACCACATCCACACACAGAGTGAGAGAGAACCCCCACCCACCCACCCACACACACTCATACAGACATACCATCACCACATCCACACACAGAGTGAGAGAGACCCCCACCCACACACACACACTCATACAGACATGCCATCACCACATCCACACACAGAGTGAGAGAGACCCCCACCCACACACACACACTCATACAGACATACCATCACCACATCCACACACAGAGTGAGAGAGACCCCCACCCACCCAAACACACACACTCATACAGACATACCATCACCACATCCACACACAGAGTGAGAGAGACCCCCACCCACCCACACACACTCATACAGACATACCATCACCACATCCACACACAGAGTGAGAGAGACCCCCACCCACCCACACACACACACTCATACAGACATACCATCACCACATCCACACACAGAGTGAGAGAGAAAACACACCCACCCACACACACTCATACAGACATACCATCACCACATCCACACACAGAGTGAGAGAGACCCCCACCCACCCACACACACACACTCATACAGACATACCATCACCACATCCACACACAGAGTGAGAGAGACCCCACCCACCCACCCACACACACTCATACAGACCCACCATCACCACATCCACACACAGAGTGAGAGAGACCCCCACCCACACACACACACTCATACAGACATACCATCACCACATCCACACACAGAGTGAGAGAGACCCCCACCCACACACACACACTCATACAGACATACCATCACCACATCCACACACAGAGTGAGAGAGAACCCCCCCACACACACACACACACACACACACACACTCATACAGACATACCATCACCACATCCACACACAGAGTGAGAGAGACCCCGACCCACCCACACACACTCATACAGACATACCATCACCACATCCACACACAGAGTGAGAGAGACCCCACCCACACACACACACTCATACAGACATACCATCACCACATCCACACACAGAGTGAGAGAGACCCCCACACACACGCACACACTCATACAGACATACCATCACCACATCCACACACAGAGTGAGAGAGACCCCCACCCACCCACACACACACACTCATACAGACATACCATCACCACATCCACACACAGTGAGAGAGAACCCCCACCCACCCACCCACACACACTCATACAGACATACCATCACCACATCCACACACAGAGTGAGAGAGACCCCACCCACACACACACACTCATACAGACATGCCATCACCACATCCACACACAGAGTGAGAGAGACCCCCACCCACCCACACACACACACTCATACAGACATACCATCACCACATCCACACACAGAGTGAGAGAGACCCCCACCCACCCACACACACACACTCATACAGACATACCATCACCACATCCACACACAGAGTGAGAGAGACCCCCACCCACCCACACACACTCATACAGACATACCATCACTACATCCACACACAGAGTGAGAGAGACCCCCACCCACCCACACACACACACTCATACAGACATTCCATCACCACATCCACACACAGAGTGAGAGAGAAAACACACCCACCCACACACACTCATACAGACATACCATCACCACATCCACACACAGAGTGAGAGAGACCCCACCCACCCACACACACACACTCATACAGACATACCATCACCACATCCACACACAGAGTGAGAGAGACCCCCACCCACCCACCCACACACACTCATACAGACCCACCATCACCACATCCACACACAGAGTGAGAGAGACCCCACCCACCCACCCACACACACTCATACAGACATACCATCACCACATCCACACACAGAGTGAGAGAGACCCCCACCCACACACACACACTCATACAGACATACCATCACCACATCCACACACAGAGTGAGAGAGAACCCCCCCACCCCCCCCCCCCCCCCCACACACACACACACACACACACACACACACTCATACAGACATACCATCACCACATCCACACACAGAGTGAGAGAGACCCCCACCCACCCACACACACTCATACAGACATACCATCACCACATCCACACACAGAGTGAGAGAGACCCCCACCCACCCACCCACCCACACACTCATACAGACATACCATCACCACATCCACACACAGAGTGAGAGAGACCCCACCCACACACACACACTCATACAGACATACCATCACCACATCCACACACAGAGTGAGAGAGAACCCCCCCCCCCCCCCCACACACACACACACACTCATACAGACATACCATCACCACATCCACACACAGAGTGAGAGAGGCCCCCACCCACCCACACACACACACTCATACAGACATACCATCACCACATCCACACACAGAGTGAGAGAGACCCCCACCCACACACACACACTCATACAGACATACCATCACCACATCCACACACAGAGTGAGAGAGACCCCCACCCACACACACACACTCATACAGACATACCATCACCACATCCACACACAGAGTGAGAGAGACCACCACCCACACACACACACTCATACAGACATACCATCACCACATCCACACACAGAGTGAGAGAGACCCCCACCCACCCACCCACACACACACACTCATACAGACATACCATCACCACATCCACACACAGAGTGAGAGAGAACCCCCCCCCCCCCCCACACACACACACACACACACACACACACTCATACAGACATACCATCACCACATCCACACACAGAGTGAGAGAGAACCCCCACCCACCCACACACACTCATACAGACATACCATCACCACATCCACACACAGAGTGAGAGAGAACCCCCCCCCCCCCACACACACACACACACACTCATACAGACATACCATCACCACATCCACACACAGAGTGAGAGAGACCCCACCCACCCACACACACTCATACAGACATACCATCACCACATCCACACACAGAGTGAGAGAGAACCCCCCCCCCACACACACACACACACACACACTCATACAGACATACCATCACCACATCCACACACAGACCACACAGAGACACAGGCACACACATGAGCAAAGGTCTACAGCTGGAGTTGTGGGGAGGAAGCAGGCACAGTAAGCAGCTTATGTAAGTCCCCAACAGCTAGGCATGAGGATTGGGGAACAGAGCTTAATATAGTTCACTTGGGGGGAAAGGCTGTGGCCAAGATCTGTTTATCTGTGTGTGTGTGTGTGTGTGTGTGTGTGTGTGTGTGTGTGTGTGTGTGTGTGTGTGTGTGTGTGTGTGAGAGAGAGAGAGAGAGAGAGAGAGAGAGAGAGAGAGAGAGAGAGAGAGAGAGAGAGAGAGAGAGAGAGAGAGAGAGAGAGAGAGGGCAGATAGAGCTGTGGGAGGAGTGATTACTTTTTGAGGAGGCTTTGAATGGACAGAGTGAAAATGATGTTTTTTTTGCCTTCATGTCATCAGTTTGAGGTTAGAGACATATTCTCCTATTACTAAAGAAGGGGATTGGCTGCACGTTGAGTTAATGCGTTATGATTATGAAACACTGCAGTAGTTAAAGTCATTCTATGGAAAAGGCATATTGGTCAAACCACTACTGGTTCCACATCTATAATCAAAGTACATCATTTGGTATTTTATTACTTTCCCATTTGCATGTCCACCATACGAAGACATCACATTTGAAATAATATATATACTGTATATATACAGCTTGGATCTTGTAGTTCTTATGTTAATGGCCTATGAATGTGGAAAGTAAATCAATGTATTCTGTGTTTATAAAGCAGTGTATGTGGTCAACCTAACAGGTTACATCGAAAGCCTTCTGTTCACCATCATTTTCAATGGCACACGATGCGAGCTTGCAGAGACATCTATCACACAGCACTGCCACTGTGAGACGCAATGAGGCATATTCAACGGTGATCTGGTTTCGTTGGTATTTTGGTGATAGTAAAGCAGAGAACAAAGACATCATGTACTCCTGTCTCAGTGTCTTACGGGTGAGAATATTTCCTTCTTATGATGTCATTTGACTCCTTTATATTTAAATATGTTTGTCCCCAGCCCCTTGTACCCAGCTGGGGTGCAGATAGTCATCTTCTTAGTGTGTCTGAGTCCCAAATGGTACCCTGTTGCTTATGCAGCGCACTACTTTTTTCAAGTCAAATGTAGTGCTCTATACAGGGTGCCATTTGGAGCACGGCCTCTGTCTCACGTGACCTGAATAGGTAGTGCAGAGAGGGAGGAAGGGAGGGAGGGAGTAAGAGGGACTGGATGGGTACAGAAAATCCCTCTTCAAGTACAGTGCATTTGGAAAGTATTCAGACGCCTTGACTTTTCCCACATTTTGTTACGTTCCAACCTTATTCTAAAATGGATTAAATAAAACATTTTCCATAGCAATCTACACACAATACCACATAATGACAAAGCGAAAAAAAAAAAAAAAAAAGATTTTTGCAAATTTATTATAAATTAAAAACAGAAAACCCTTATTTACATAAGTATTCAGACCCTTTGCTATGAGACTCGAAATTGAGTCAGGTGCATCCTGTTTCCATTGATCATCCATGAGATGTTTCTACAACTTGATTGGAGTCCACCTGTGGTAAATTCAATTGATTGGACATGATTTGAAAAGGCACACACCTGTCTATATAAGGTTCCACAGTTGACAGTGCATGTCAGAGCAAAAACCAATCCATGAGGTCAAAGGAATTGTCCGTAGAGCTCTGAGACAGGATTGTGTCGAGCCACAGATCTGGGGAAGGGTACCAAAAAATGTCTGCAGTATTGACGGTCCCCAAGAACACAGTGGCCTCCATCATTCTTAAATGGAAGAAGTTTGGAACCAACAAGATTCCTCCTAGAACTGGTCAGGGAGGTGACCAAGAACCTGATGTTCACTCTGACAGAGCTCCAGAGTTCCTCTGTGGAGATCGGAGAGCCTTCCAGAAGGACAACCATCTCTACAGCACTCCACCAATCAGGCGTTTATGGTAGAGGGGCCAGACCGAAGCCACTCCTCAGTAAAAGGCACATGACAGCCCTCTTGGAGTTTGCCAAAAGGCACCTAAAGACTCTCAGACCATGAGAAACAAGATTCTCTGGTCTGATGAAACCAAGATTGAACTCTTTGGCTGGAATGCCAAGCGTCACGTCCGGAGGAAACCTGGCACCATCCCTACGGTGAAGCATGGTGGTGGCAGCAGCCAGAGCCCGTACTTGAACCTGATCGAACATCTCTGGAGAGACCTGAAAATAGCTGTGCAGCGATGCTCCCCATCCAACCTGAAAGAGCTTGTAGCATCATACCCAAGAAGACTCGAAGCTGTAATCACTGCCACAGGTGCTTCAACAAAGTACTGAGTAAAGGGTCTGAATACTATTTAAATGTTGCTCTGAAAATATAGGGTATTGTGTGTAGATTGAGCGGAAAAAACTATTTAATACATTTTAGATTAAGGGCGTAACGTAAAACTTTTTGAAAAAAGTCAAGGGGTCTGAAATGCTTTTCGAATGCACTGTACACCAGTAACATCTGGTGTCACTGGCAACTCGTGTAAAAACATGACTGAGGATGCATGTGTGCCAAAGCAATACAACATGACACACGTAATACACTTGCTACAATTGGTACACTCACAACAAGTGTAACAATGCTGTGGAAATAAATCAACCTGGACTCAGGGGTCGACGTAACATAGTAAAATGCGTGTATGTGTTTGAGTGTGTGAGAAAGTCATGTGAATGTGCATAGAGGCAGTGCAGACAGTCAGATGGTGCAGATAGACATCCACATGTTTCTACCTCCATTCAGTAAGATATGTTATGTTTCTTATGTCATCCATTTTATATGCTATGTTACGTTCTCAAATAGTTTTGATATGTTATGAATTCCAATTTGTACAAAATGTTCTGAATTTGCAATACGGATTATGTTACGAGTTCCAATTTGTTATGGCTAACATTGGCTAGGTGTCTAACGTTAGCTAGGCTAGTGGTTAGGGTTATGTTTAGGGTTAAGCTTAGGGTTTGCATTATGGGAAGGGTTAGCTAACATTCTTAAGTAGTTGCAAATCAGCTGAAATAATAAAGTAGTCCATGAGGTGATTTGAACACGCAACCTTTGGGTTGCTAGATGATAATGTTACATGCCCACCCATGTCCCCTAAGCTTTCTTTTGACTGGGCTTGACGATTATATCAAATTCGTGAAAACATGGTCATTTAAGATATATATGAAATTACAGTGGCAAGAAAAAGTATGTGAACCCTTTGGAAATACCTGGATTTCTGCATAAATTGGTCAAAAAATTTGATCTGATCTTCATCTAGGTCACAACAATAGACAAACAGTCTGCTTAAACTAATAACACAAACAATTATACGTTTTCATGTCTTTATTGGGCACACCGTGTAAACATTCACAGTGCAGGGTGAAAAAAGTATGTGAACTCTTGGGTTTAATAACTGGTCGACCCTCCTTTGACAGCAATAACCAAATGTTTTCTGTAGTTGCGGATCAGACCTGCGCAACGGTCGGGAGGAATTTTGGACCGTTCCTCTTTACAAAACTGTGTCAGTTCAGCAATATTCTTGGGATGTCTGGTGTGAACTGCTCTTGAGGTCATGCCACAGCATCTCAAATCGGGTTGAGGTCAGGACTCTGACTGGGCCACTCCAGAAAACGTATTTTCTTCTGTTGTTGATTTACTTCTGTGTTTTGGGTCATTGTTCTGTTCCATCACCCAACTTCTGTTGAGCTGCAATTGGCGGACAGATAGCCTAACATTCTCCTGCAAAATGTCTTGATAAACTTGGGAATTAATTTTTCCGTCGATGATAGCAAGCTGTCCAGGCCCTGAGGCAGCAAAGCTGCCCCAAACCATGATGCTCCCTCCACCATACTTTACAGTTGGGATGAGGTTGATGTGCTGTACCCTTTTTTCTCCACACATAGTGTTGTGTGTTCTTTCCAAACTACTTCAACTGTAGTTTCATCGGTCCACAGAATATTTTGCCAGTAGCGCTGTGTAACATCCAGGTGCACTTTTGCGAACTTCAGACATGCAGCAATGTTTTTTTTGGAAAGCAGTGGGGCTTCTTCCGTGGTGCCCTCCCATGAACACCACTCCTGTTTAGTGTTTTACGTATCGTAGACTCGTCAACAGAGATGTTAGCATGTTCCAGAGATTTCTGTAAGTCTTTAGCTGACACTCTAGGATTCTTCTTAACCTCATTGAGCATTCTGTGCTGTGCTCTTGCAGTCATCTTTGCAGGACAGCCAGTCCTAGGGAGAGTAGCAACAGTGCTGAACTTTCTCCATTCATAGACAATTTGTCTTACCGTGGACTGATGAACATCAAGGCATTTAGAGATACTTTTGTAACCCTTTCCAGCTTTATGCAAGTCAACAATTCTTAATCTTAGGTCTTCTGAGATCTCGTTTGTTCAAGGCATGGTTCACATCAGGCAATGCCTCTTGTGAATAGCAAACTCAAATTTTGTGAGTGTTTTCTATAGGGCAAGGCAGCTTTAATCAACATCTCCAATCTCATCTCATTGATTGGACTCCAGGTTAGCTGACTCCTGACTCTAAATGAGCTTTTGGAGAAGTCAATAGACTAGGGGTTCACATACTTTTTCCAACCTACACTGTGAATGTTTAAATGATGCATTCAATATAGACAAGTAAAATATAACAATGTGTGTGTTATTAGTTTAAGCACACTATGTCTGTCTATTGTTGTGACTTAGATGAAGATCAGATCAAATTTGATGACTACTTTACGCAGAAATCCAGGAAATTCCAAAGGGTTCACATACTTTTTCTTGCCACTGTATATTTGTGTTCGTGGATGAATTTACTTCTGCCAGATGCCTTTTAGGAAGTTTTTGCATTGAAGCCCATTGCACTAGGTTTTTGCCCATTGAATACCATTCAAAAAGACTACAGATGTTCAAAAACTACAAGGCTTACTTCCTGAAAAACAAGGCTACTTCCACGAACTCGTACTTTTCCCCATAAATTGCATCCTTTCTCATGAATTAGAAACGGAATTGTAAGGGATAACTTGGTATTTACTTGCAGCTTTGTGGGAGGATTTTTGATGTATGGTTGTGTTTGCTGCCAGCTTGAGGTAGAATGCTGACATTACAGTTGTTATATGACGTTACAGTTCACAGTTTAGCAAAATTGATAACTGGATTATTTTGGATTTGAGACCAAATGTTTCATATGAGGCGACAGTACAGTGCCAACTTGAGTTTGAGGATATTTACATGCATATATGTTTTACTGTTTAGAAATGAAAGCACTTTATGTATCTAGACCTCCCTTTTGAATCTGTTTTTTTTCTTCTATTTTCTATTTGGCACAACATAATCTGAAACATCCCAAAAGTTTGTAGAGTCACAAACGTGTGCTAGGAATATGGGACCTACTAAACGTTTGACTAAATGTAATACACTAAATGTTTTTCTAGAGTTTGGGACTCTAATGTTCTATCTCTCAGAAATGTTAATCTTGTATTCTTTTGAATTTAACAACATGAATTTGGGAATTTAGAGTACTATATAGGTAGAGAGCATTGAACAAAACAAGACTATGTCAATAACAAAATTTTGACGAAAATGCAGATAGAACCTTACTCTAGATTTGTCCAAATACTTATGGCTCCTTCAAATGGGGACTATAGTAGATACATAAAGTGCCTTCATTTCTAAATAGTAAAACAGATACTATGTATGAAAATACCCTTGAATAAAAAGGTGAGATTCTGTACTTTCGCCTCATACAAAACAAAATGCTGGATGGAGTATAGAGCCAAATGAAAAGTTTAAGCTTCACTGTCTGAATAAATACGTAGATGGTTTTATGTATTGTGTTCGTTGATGCATTACAAAAAAAATTCAAGGTTGGTTGTCTCGCTTTTGTAGTGTGAGGTTTTTACACTTGTTTTTCAGTACTAGAACAGTATTTATTTACGAGTCCATCAATATGAATTCTTTATACTATATTCCAATTAGCTGACACCATGAAACAGCATTCAATTGTACTTCAAAGCTCATATGCATTTAAAGGTATTTAATACAGAATACAGATATTACAATAAAAACATTCAAATAATTGCATGACTTTACCAAGTTTTTTTCCTTTTTTTTACCAGGTAAATTGACTGAGAACATGTTCTAATTTACAGCAACGACCTGGGGAATTTATCCTTTGAAAAGATAAACCATCCACCTGACATATCAAAAAGCTGATAATTACACCGGTGCACCGGGCAATAAAAGGACACTCTAAAATGTGCAGTTTTGTCACACAATACAATGCCACAGATGTCTCAAGTTTTGAGGGAGCGTGCAATTGGCGTGCTGTCTGCAGGAATGTCCACCAGAAGTGTGCTCTTCACCGATGAATCCCGGTTTCAACTGTACCAGGCAGATGGCAGACAGCGTGTTTGGCGTCGTGTGGGAGAGCGGTTTACTGATGTCAACATTGTGAACAGAGTGCCCCATGGTGGTGGTGGGGTTATGGTATGGGCAGGCAGGCATAAGCTATGGACAACGAACACAATTGAGGCCCATTGTCATGCCATTCATTCCCCGCCATCACCCATGTTTCAGCATGATAATGCACGGCCACATGACGCAAGGATCTGTACACAATTCCTGGAAGCTGAAAATATCCCAGTTCTTCCATGGCCTGCATACTCACCAGACAGGTCACCCATTGATCATGTTTGGGAGGCTCTGGATCGACGTGTACGACAGCCTGTTCCAGTTCCCACCAATATCCAGCAGCTTCGCACAACCGTTGAATAGGAGTGGGACAACATTCCACGGGCCACAATCAACAGCCTTTATATCTGTACCATGTGAAATCCATAGATTAGGGCCTAATAAATGTATTTCAATTGACTGATTTCCTTATATGAACTGTAACTCAGTAAAATCTTTGAAATTGTTGCATGTTGCATTTATATTTACGCCTGCTACATTAGGTTAGTGTCCTGGCCTGCTCTCTAAATGAATCCAAAATTGCATCATATTCCCTATGTAGTGCACTACTTTTGACCAGGACCAAAAATAGTGCACTATATAGGGAATAGGTTACCAGTGGGATCAAACCATTTGGGTTGCTTATCTTTTGCACTACTTTGTAAACCTCAACCTGCCTCTCTCGCACGGGACATTTCTGATCCCCAGCCCCATGGGCACCCCTACAATTAACACATACTACTACTTTCCCCAATGCTACACATTCCTTTGTCTCATGTCCTTCTGCATACTTCTCACACCTAGGAACCTCCCTCCTACACACTGCTGCCACATGCCCATAAGCTTGACACCTGTAACAACGTAATGTATTCGACACAAAATCTCGTACAGGATAACTTATATATCCTAACATCACTTTGTTGGGCAAAGACTCAACAACAAAACTCAAAAGAACAGTCTCTCCACTCTGTCTCCACTCTCTACTTCTGTCTCTCCACTCATGCCACCCTATCTGCGTCGCACCAAACAACGAGCATCACAAACACCGGGAATCTTCCCCTTTAGTTGGTCAGCTTTCACATTTACCGCTACTCCAGTAATCACTCCTTTCAACGGCGCCCTTTCTTGAGAGCAAAACTATTCACATGTCTTGCCTCTGGTGAAAGCGCTGCAGCTTTCCTCTTGGTTCACTGAGCTTGTGCAGCAGGCACGTGCACTGAAAGGGGTAATACATGGAATGTTGTCAAACACATCAAACATATGGAAACAACGTTTGACTCCGTTCCATTGATTCCATTCCAGCCATTACAATGAGTCAGTCCTCCTATAGCTACTCCCACCAGCCTCCTCTGGTATATATATATATTTTTTTTAAATACTGTTTTCGTCGTTGTTGTTCTGAACCCACTGCTCGCAAGTCCTCGTGACTTCGTCAAGTTCGCCACCCCCCACCCACATTGGTTGCGCATGCTGGTCTGCCCTGTCTAACCACCAAATACTAAATATCCTCACAAGCCATTAGCCAGCCAGACAAATACAGTATCATAAGTTAGAAGATTATGAATGTTGTATTATGAAGTTATTATTTAAGAGCATTGAAGATAAATCATAATCAGTCCAAAAAAATATTGTGCCAGCTAACTAGCAGATTTACATCAATCATCAATATCAATGATCAGCTGATAGCCCGCCCTCTTTTCCCGATGTCAATGATGTCTTTAGGAGGCACTGTAACTAGCTTGCTTACAATTTGCGATGATGAGTGAGTGTGTTGTTGCATAAATAAATAGGCCTATGCTATGTTAAAAAACAAAAAAAAAAACATTTTGAGCACCTGCCCCTTGAAAGGTCTGTACACTGCACTGGTGTGAAAGCTGCACAGTGGGGGGCACAAGTTACGTAACGCTGCGGCACTGTCCCTTTCAGAGCGAAGGACAATGAGGAGTTGGTATGCACATGACAGGGCGACAGGCTGACTACTGTCTCTTAGAAAACACATCCCCTTACATCTTTTACATTTTACAGGAAGCAGAACGAGAGATGCATTCATATTTGAATCGTGCGTACATAAATGGGCTGTATAATACTACAGCTGTGAATACTATTTATTCTAATCTGTGCATTGCTATATCATCTTTTTGTTGTGAGTGTGTTGTTGTGGGTTTGTTTTTGTTTTCCCCAATTATTTCAGAAGATGCTGAGTATACTATAACTTATGACACATTACCGGAATTACAATTGCATTACAACCTGACCTGTGAGGTATGGTTGTCAACAGTAGAGGGCAATAGAGATTCATATATGGTGGAAACCACTCACTCACTAGTCAATTATTTTGCTGCCTCTCAAGACAAGGGACAGACTGTCGAAACATAACTCAACACTAAGTATCCACACGTATTTGATGGAATGCATTGTAAAAATTGGCGGTGAGTTCCCTAAACGAGACGAGAAATGCTTCTCTAGAAGGCAACGATGTAACCAAGGTTACAGCAAAGTAAGTAAACAGAGAGAAAAACCACACATAGAATGATTGATATTTGAGTCGCCTCTGGCCTTAATAAAAAAAAAAGAGTAATTCATATGAAATACATTTTATGGCTTAGGGGCATACACTTGTGGTGGTTTCTTAATAAGTGCTATGAATCCTTGTCAGTAAACAGCTCCATAGCAGAAGTTGGGTCTTCCGTGACCTTTTTGACTCTCTGGAGGGCTGATGTGTATGCATGTTAAGTTAGATCAGATGAGATTGTGCTGAGCGGGAACAAAACATGTACACACACCAAGGTTATTAAACTAAAACTGAAACTGAAACTAATCATGAAAAAAACAATTGAGTAAACTAAAATAAAAGTATTAGTAATAATTAGCTTGTGCATCACTATCCCTTGCTATCCCTAGCTAACAGGGAAAAAACGGCTAAGTAGCTAACTTGATTCTTCTTACATGTACTACTAAAGTTAAAAAGCTTAAGATTGGTGTAAACATGGGTGAGCGAGAGTTTCCTTCCACCATATTTTTTTTACACCAGTCTCTGCGCCATTCCTTTTAAATCTAAGTCTTTGACTTTATACAATTATAATTGAAACCTAACCTATGACCTGACCCTGACCCATCACCTTATCTATTACTGCCCCTCAATTGCACACTGACCCCTGAGGAATAACAAAGACTGTCTTGGAGATACCAAGTAACCTACCCAGGGAGCACAACATGTATTTTCAGCATCTTTTCAACCAAAAATAATATTTTGCTCATAGGGAACAAGTTCTGACGTTCATTGTGAAATCTGTTAGTTATGTGTGTTCTGTTCTCTAGACCGTGTTCTGCAGCGTTCTGTAGCCTGGCTGTGAATGTGATGCAGAACAATGTCGACTGGACTTTGTTATCTAATTGATCGTCCGAGCCAAGAGAGAGTTACACAGAGTGTACAAAACATGAAGAACTTACTCCATGACAGACTGACCAGGTGAATCCAGGTGAAAGCTATGATCCCTTATTGATGTCCCTTGTTAAATCCACTTCAATCAGTGTAGATGAAGGGGAGGAGACAGGTTAAAGAAGGATTTTTAAGCCTTGAGACAAGTGAGACATGGATTGTGTATGTGTGCCATTCAGAGGGTGAATGGGCAAGACAAAAGATTGAAGTGCCTTTGAACGGGTTATGGGTCTGTGTCAAGAACTGCAACGTTGCTGGGTTTTCACACTCAACAGTTTCCTGTGTGTCAACAATGGTCCACCACCCAAAGGACATCCAGCCAACTTGACACAACACGGGGAAGCATTGGAGTCAACAAGAGCCAGCATCCCTGTGGAACGCTTTCGACGCCTTGTAGAGTCCATGTCCTGACGAATTGAGGCTGTTTTGAGGACAACGGGGAGGGCAAGCGCAGCTCAATATTAAGGTGTTCCTAATGTTCGATAAGTTAAATAGTTTAGCTTCCAAATCATTTAATTTAATATATTAAAAAGCAGCTTGTCTGCGGTTGAAGTGGTGTGGGCGTACCACAACAGCAGAATGATGTGGGCGTGTTCCAATCATAAAAAATATTAATGCGAGTAGGGCACTGATTGGCCAGCTCATCCTTCTCAGGAGGAAATAGCAAGCATTTTTGAGGTGTGGGTTTTGAAGTGTTTTTTTCTCTCCAATTTATCCTTTTGGACACAAACCATATTTTTTCCAACCCTATGGAGATCACTGCTTACTCAAAACAGGCCTGTATAGAATGCCTTAATCACTTTGAATCTAGTATACATTGCTAGTAGACTTCCATCACCCCAGTGAGTGTCGTCACACGTTCTTTCTTAAAGGAACTGTAAAGTGAAAATCTCCTTTTTAAAAGTTAATGTTCTGTTGACTCATACCCAGATAATGTAGTTGACTCATCCTATACTCATCTTTGTGTCCAAAGAATATGGTTTGTTTACTAAATGTACTTCATGGCCAAGTAGTCCTAGGGATGAGCATCATGTGAACATCACCAGATATGCGTGTTTATCTAGAACAAATCTATTTCTTGGCTAAGTGTGTGTGTACGTGTCCCTCCTCTGTGTGTGTATGTGCGTGTGTACATGTGTACGTGTGTGCATGTGTGTGTCATGCCTCAAACTTGCCAAATGTCTTTTTCACCTCTCCGCACAAGATGCACATTTTGGGGAGTAAAACACTGATATAGTCTGTTCTATTGTTTTATTAACTCTTTATCACGTTTGGGCCGTGTATGAGCAATCTTCACGCATAAAGGCCATATGGGAAAAACACTGAGTAGATGTCAACAATACACTTCTGTGTACAAAACGGGACATAATAGCTAACATTAGCCTGGAATGATGAAGTGCACAATCTCCTATTCTAGCTGGAAGAATCCTTCTATTCAGCCTGTACCAGGTAGCAGGCTTCCTCCTCGCCCGCCCCACTCATGCCCGGTTATGTCAGGGGGGCCGGTGCCAGTCTAGCACCCAGTGTGCCACACTCAAAGGGCCTTTGTAGACACTGCCATCCTTCCTTCCCTCCTGACCAACCCCCGCTGTCCATTCAGGACGGTCACATCGCACGCCCACTCCGTGCCTGCCGTGCTCCATCTCACAATGTGCCCCTGTCACGGGCGCCTCGTTGGCATGCACAGGCCGTGGTGTTCGTCTGGAACGGGCGCGCTCCTTGACGCCTGTCACAGGATAAGGGAAACAAGGGATACAGGCTTGTGATAGGGTGGTGATGACTGCTTCCGGAATCCGTTGGGAACTCATTCAAATCCTCTTATCATTAGTCTGGGAAGATTCCTCACTACGGAAGGTAGCGGGAAATCCCATCCCTTTAACGATGAGGTGAGATGAGATAAGATGGTAAACAAAAGTAAGACCCTCAAGAAATTCCACAAATTCACAATTGAGAGCATCCTGTCGGGCTGTATCACCATCTGGTACGGCAATTGCACTGTCCGCAACCAGCCAAAGGGCTCTCCAGAGGGAGGTTCCGGTGCCGTAGCGCAGTACATCACCAGGGGAACACTGCCTGCCCTCCAGGACATCTACATCACCTGGTGTCACAGGATGGCCAAGAAGATCATCAAGGAACTCAGCCACCCGAGCCCCGACCTGTTCACCCCGCTGCCATCTAGATGACGGAGTCAGTACAGGTGCATCAAAGCTGGGACCGAGAGACTGAAAAACAGCTTTTATCCCCAGGCCATCAGTCTGTTAAATAGTCACCACATGCCGGCCTCCGCCCTGTACCCTGCCTTGACACTTAGTCTTTTATTTGTATTAATTTTTTTATTTAACCTTTATTTAACTAGGCAAGTCAGTTAAGAACAAATTCTTATTTACAATGACAGCCGACCAAAAGGCAAAAGGCCTCCTGCGGGGATGGGACAAAACACACATCACGACAAGAGAGACACCACAACACTACATAAAGAGAGACCTAAGACAACAACATAGCATGGCAGCAACAGATGACAACACAGCATAGTAGCAACACCACATGACAACAACATGGTATCAACACAACATGGCAGCAACCCAACATGGTAGCAGCACAAAACATTGGACAAACATTACAGGGCACATAGAACAGCACAAAGGGCAAGAAGGTAGAGACAACAACACATCACACGAAGCAGCCACAACTGTCAGTAAGAGTGTCCATAATTGAGTCTTTGAATGAAGAGATAAAACTGTCCAGTTTGAGTGTTTGTTGCTGCTCGTTCCAGTCGCTAGCTGCAGCGAACTGAAAAGACATGCGACCCAGGGATGTGTGTGCTTTGGGGACCTTTAACAGAATGTGACAGGCAGAACGAGTGTTGATTGTGGAGGATGAGGGCTGCAGTAGGTATCTCAGATAGGGGGGTGTGAGGCCTAAGAGTGTTTTATAAATAAGCATCAACCAGTGCCGGGTATACAGACAGTGACGGGTATACAGAGATGACCCATTTACAGAGAAGTATAGACAGGCAGTGGCTGCTGTCTCAGCCACTGCCTGTCACCAAGGGTGTACCCAAAGGCTCGATCCTAGGCTCCACGCTCTTCTCAATTTACATCAACAACATAGCTCCTATAACATCAACAACATGTGACCTATAAGGAGCATTGGTGGCAAATCTGATGGCCGAATGGTAAAGAACATCTAGCCGCTCGTGAGCACCCTTACCTACCGATTTATAAATTACGTCTCCGTAATCTAGCATGGGTAAGATGGTCATCTGAATCAGGGTTAGTTTGTCAGCTGGGGTGAAAGAGGAGCGATTACGATAGAGGAAACAGGCAAAAGGTAGCCTAGTAGTTAGAGAGTTGGGCCAGTAACCGAAAGGTTGCTAGATCGAATCCCCGAGCTGACAAGGTAATAATCCGTCGTTCTGCCCCTGAACAAGGCAGTTAACCCACTGTTCCTAGACCGTCACAGTTAGGATCAGCTTGATCTCCCCCTTTAAATAAAGGACGCACCATGGCTGCCTTCCAAGCAATGGGAACCTCCCCAGAGAGGAGAGACAGGCTCAAAAGGTCATAGATAGGCTTGGCGATGATAGGGGCAGCAACCTTAAAGAAGAAAGGGTCTAAACCCTCTGACCCAGATGTTTTTTTGTGGTCAAGTTTAAGGAGCTCTTTTAGCACCTCGGACTCAGTGACTGCCTGCAGGGAGAAACTTTGTAGCTGGGCAGGGGGAAAAGAGGGAGGGGCATCAGGCTAGTCGCATTAGAAGGGGTGGGAGATGAGGAAAAGTTGGATGGGCTAGGAGGCATGGCTGAGTCAAATAGGAATCCTGACTTAATGAAGTGGTGATTAAAGAGCTCAGCCATGTTTTCCTTGTCAGTAACAATCACATCATCAACATTAAGGGACATGGGAAGCTGTGAGGAGGAGGGTTTATTCTCCAGGTCTTTAACCGTTTTCAAGAACTTCTTGGGGTTAGAACCACAGAGAGACAACTGCTCCTTAAAGTAACTAACTTTGGCCTTATTTTTCATTTGGCTGAACGAGAGCCTGAGTCAGCCTGAGTATGCATGTGCCGAGCCTTTCACCAAATGGAATTCTTGAGGTGGAGTAATTCTGCAAGATCACGGTCAAACCAGGGTCTGAACCTGTTTTTAATACTAATTTTCTTTATGGGGGCGTGTTTGTTAACAATACCACTGAAAATATCAAAAAAGAAGGTCCAAGCGTCTTCGACAGAGGGGATCAAACTGATTCTATACCAATTTAGAGCCTATCATCCTGTACTCTACCCTGCACCTTAGAGATTGCTACCCTATATACATAGTCATTGAACACTGTTCACTTTAATAATGTTTACATACTGTTTTACCCACTTCATATGTATATACTGTATTCTAGTCAAGGATCATCCTATATATCTACTGCTGTACAAACCTTCCTTTTCTATTCATATACTGTCCTTACACACCATTATATACATATACACATACACATACACACACCCACACATACACTTACAGTGCATTTGGAAAGTATTCAGACCCCTTGACTTTTTCCACATTTTGTTACATTACAGCCTTATTTTAAAATGGATGAATTTGCTTTATTTACTCTTTAATCTACATACAATACCCATAATGACAAAGCAAAAAACAGGTTTTTAGACATTTTTGCAAATGTATATATATAAAAACAAAACTTTACTCAGTAGCTTGTTGAAGCACCTTTGGCATCGATTAGAACCTCAAGTCTTCTTGGGTTTGACGCTACAAGCTTGGCACACCTGTATTTGGGAAGTTTCTCCCATTCTTCTCTGCAGATCCTCTCAAGCTCTGTCAGGTTGGATGGGGAGTGTCACTGCACAGGTATTTTCCGGTTTCTCCAGAGAAGTTCGATTGGGTTCAAGTCCCGGCTCTGGTTGGGCCACTCAAGGACATTACAGAAACTTGATGACGAAGCCACTCCTGCGTTGTCTTGGCTGTGTGCTTAGGGTCATTGTCCTGTTGGAAGGTGAAACTTCGCCCCAGGCTGAGGTCCTTTCCCTCGATCCTGACCAGTACCTGCCGCTGAAAAACATCCCCTCAGCATGATTCTGCCACCATCATGCTTCACCGTAGGGGTGGTGCCAGGTTTACTCCAGACGTGACGCTCGGCATTCAGGCCAAAGAGTTCAATCTTGGTTTCATCACACCAGAGAATCTTGTTTCTCATGGTCTGAGAGTCCTTTCGGTGGCTTTTTGCAAACTCCAAGTGGGTTGTCATGTGCCTTTTACTGAGGAGTGGCATCCGTCTGGCCACTCTACCATAAAGGCCTGATTGGTGGAGTGCTGTAGAGATGGTTGTCCTTCTGTAAGGTTCTCCCATCTCCACAGAGGAACTCTGGAGCTCTGTCAGAGTGGCCATCGGGGTCTTCTCCCCCGAATGCTCAGTTTGGCCAGGTGACCAGCTCTAGGAAGAGTCTTGGTGGTTTCAAACTTCTTCCCTTTAAGAATGATGGAGGCCACTGTGTTCTTGGGAACCTTCAATGCTGCAGATATTTTTTGGTACCCTTCCCCAGATCTGTGCCTCGACACAATCCTGTCTCGGAGCTCAATGGACAATTCCTTCGACCTCTTGGCTTCGTTTTTGCTCTGACATACAGGTGTGTGCCTTTCCAAATAATGTCATATTCATTGAATTTACCACAGGTGGATTCCAATCAAGCTGTAAAAACATCTCAAGACTGATCAATGGAAACAGGATGCACCTGAGCTCAATTTTGAGACTCATAGCAAAGGGTCTGAATACTTATGTAAATAAGGTATTTCTGTTTTTTCTTTTTAATACATTTGCAAAAATCTCTACTGTTTTCGCTTTGTCATTTTGGGGTATTGTGTGGAGAATGATGAGGAAAAAATATAATTTAATCAATTTTAGAATAAGGCTGTAATGTAACAAAATGTGGAAAAAGTCAAGGGGTCTGAATACTTTCCGAATGCACTGTACTGTATATATATATATATTCCAGACATTGCTCATTCTGGTATTTCTTAATTTCATTATTAAAAATGTTTGGGTTTGTGTGGATTGTTTTCTATTGTTAGGTATTACTGCACTGTTGGAGATAGAAACAAAAACAATATTTAACTGCACCTGCAATAACATCTGCAAAATATGTGTACGAGACCAATACCATTTGATTTGATTTGAAAAATAGTTTTGTTTCCTTTTGGTCCAGTTGTACTGGACTAATCCCATTGATTATATAGGTGACTCTTGACACCTGGGATCTAGGCTAATTCAGTTTGAGTCAATGCATGATGCTTTTTATTGTTCTAGAATCTAGACTAGTCATCATCATCAGACAGTGTTTGACTGTAGAGCAATATCAGGTTGTGACATCTTAACCACTATCTCAGCTCATTCACTGAGACTGAGATCCCGATGATGACATTGTTAATGTGCAGTCAATAAGTTGGGTGACTAAATAAATAATGCTCAATAGAATCTCAATAGAATTATTTCTAGCCAAGTATGTTACACCAACTGCTATAGGCATATAAATGTAAATAACTAACATACTATGATTTTTTAATCTCTATAATAAAATAGTCTGCATGTGAATGCATGCATTTTTTGGGGGGGGAAATGGCGCCGGAGGGGAGGGCTGCCGTTTTATTGGCTCAGAACCAACCATGCTATTTTGTTTGTTTTTTCGCATTGTTCGTTACTTGTTTTGCACATAATGTTGCTGCTACCGTCTCTTATGACCGAAAAGAACTTCTGGACATCAGAACTGCGGTTGCTCACCTCAAACTGGACGAAGAGTTCTTCTTCAATGAGTCGGACACGAGGGATATACTACAGACACCCGACCAGGCCCAGATCCCCGTGATTCGCTCGAAACGGAAATGGAGGTTTTGCGGAAAGAGATCAGGGTGCCTTGTGAGGATCAGGCGATGAGTGGCTAATCTTCCCTTGCCTTCCGTTCTGCTAGCTAACGTTCAATGGCTGGAAAATAAATGGGATGAACTGAAAGCACGTACAGTGGGGCAAAAAAGTATTTAGTCAGCCACCAATCCTACAATGTGATTTTCTGGATTTTTTTTTCTCATTTTGTCTGTCATAGTTGAAGTGTACCTGTGATGAAAATTACAGGCCTCTCTCATCTTTTTAAGTGGGAGAACTTGCACAATTGGTGGCTGACTAAATACTTTTTTGCCCCACTGTATATCCTACCAACGGGACATTAAAAACTGTAATATCTTATGTTTCACAGAGTCGTGGCTGAACGACGACATCAAGAACATACAACTGGCGGGTTATACACATTATCGGCAGGACAGAACAGCAGCCTCTGGTAAGACACGGGCGGGGGCCTATGCATATTTGTAAACACTAAGGAAGAGGAAGGAGACTAAGGAAGTCTCAAGGTTTTGCTCGTCTGAGGTAGAGTATCTCATGATAAGCTGTAGACCACACTATCTACCTAGAGAGTTTTCATCTGTATTTTTCGTAGCTGTCGACATACCACCACAGACCGAGGCTGGCACGAAAACCGCACTCAATGAGCTTTATTCCGCCATAAGCAAACAGGAAAACGCTCATCCAGAGGCGGCGCTCCTAGTGGCTGGGGACTTTAATGCAGGGAAACATAAATCAGTTTTACCTCATTTCTATCAGCATGTTAAATGTCCAACCAGAGGGAAGATAATTCTAGACCACCTTTACTCCACACACAGAAACGCGTACAAAGCTCTCCCTCTGCCCTCCATTTGGCAAATCTGACTATAACTCTATCCTCCTGATTCCTGCTTACAAGCAAAAATTAAAGCAGGAAGCATCAGTGACCCGTTCTATAAAAAAGTGGTCAGATGAACTACAGAACTGTTTTGCTAGCACAGACTGGAATATGTTATGGGATTCTTCCGATGGCATTGAGGAGTACATCACATCAGTCACTGGCTTTATCAATAAGTACATCGAGGACAATAAGTGCATCGAGGACGTTGACCCCAGAGTGACTGTAGGTACATACCCCAACCAGAAGCCATGAATTACAGGCAACATTCGCACTGAGCTAAAGGGTAGAGCTGCCACTTTCAAGGAGCAGGACTCTAACCCGGAAGCTTATAAGAAATCCTGCTATGCCCTCCGACGAACCATCAAGCAGGCAAAGCGCCAATACAGGACTAAGATCGAATCGTACTACACCGGCTCCGACGCTCGTCGGATGTGGCAGGGCTTGCAAACTATTACAGACTACAAAGGGAAGCACAGCCGAAGGCTGCCCAGTGTCACGAGCCTACCAGACGAGCTAAATAACTTCTATGCTCGCTTTGAGGCAAGTAACACTGAAACATGCATAAGAGCATAAGCTGTTCCAGACGACTGTGTGATCACGCTCTCCGCAGCCGATGTGAGTAAGACCTTTAAACAGGTCAACATTCACAAGGTCGCTGGGCCAGACGGATCAGCATGCTCTGACCAACTGGCAAGTGTCTTCACCGACAATTTCAACTTCTCCCTGTCTGAGTCTGTAATACCAACATGTTTCAAGCAGACCACCATAGTCCCTGTGCCCAAGAACACTAAGGTAGCCTGCCTAAATGACTACCGACCCGTAGCACTCATGTATGTAGCCATGAAATGCTTTGAAAGGCTGGTCATAGCTCACATCAACACCATTATCCCAGAAATCCTAGACCCACTCCAATTTGCATACTGCACCAACAGATCCACAGATGATGCAATCTCTATCGCACTCCACACTGCTTTTCCCCCATTGGACAAAAGGAACACCTACGTTAGAATGCTATTCATTGACTACAGCTCAGCGTTCAACACCATAGTGCCCTCAAAGCTCATCACTAAGCTAAGGACCCTGGGACTAAACACCTCCCTCTGTAACTGGATCCTGGACTTTCTGACAAACCGGCGCCCAGGTGGTAAGGGTAGGTAACAACACATCCGCCACGCTAATCCTCAACACGTTGGCCCCTCAGGGGTGCGTGCTCAGTCCACTCCTGTACTCCCTGTTCACTCATGACTGCACGGCCTGGCACGACTTCAACACAATCATAAAGTTTGCTGATGACATAGCAGCCTGATCACCGACAACGGCGAGACAGCCTATAGGGAGGAGGTCAGAGACCTGACCGTGTGGTGCAAGGACAACAACCTCTCCCTCAACGTGATCAAGACAAAGGAGATGATTGTGGACTAGAGGAAAGGGAGGACCGAGCACACCCACATTCTCATCGATGGGGTCGTAGTGGAGCAGTTCCTTGGCTTCCACATCACCAACAAACTAACATGGTCCAAACACACCAAGACAATCATGAAGAGGGCATGACAAAACCTATTCCCCCTCAGGAGACTGAAAAGATTTTGCATGGGTCCTCAGGTTTTACAGCTGCACCATCGAGAGCATCCTGACGGGTTGCATCACTGGTATGGCAACTGCTCGGCCTCTGACCGCAAGGCACTACAGAGTGTAGTGCATACGGCCCAGTACATCACCGGGGCGGGGCCAAGCTTCTGCCATCCAGGACCTCTATACCAGGCGGTGTCAGAGGAAGGCCCTAAAAATTGTCAAAGACTCCAGCCCCCCTAGTCATTGACTGTTCTCTCTGCTACCGCATGGTAAGCGGTACCGGAGTGCCAAGTCTAGGTCCAAGAAGCTTCTAAACAGCTTCTACCCCCAAGCTATAAGACTCCTGAACAGCTAATCAAATGGCTACCCAGACTATTTGATTAGTTGCATACCGGTACCCCCTGTATATAGCCCTGCTATTGTTATTTACTGCTGCTCTTTAATTATTTGTTATTCTTATCTCTTATTTTTTGGGAGGTATTTTCTTAAAACTGCATTGTTAGTTAAGGGCTTGTAAGTAAGCATTTCACTGTAAAGGTCTACACCTGTTGTATTTGGCGCATGTGACAAATAGAATTAGATTTGATTTCCCCCCAGGTGGTAATACCATTATAATCATCATCATAATGTAAACAATTTTAAATCCCGACGCCAGCCAGGCAGACTCTATACTCATCTGTAAACTGGTCATCTCTGTATACCCGTCGCAATACCCACTGGTTGATGCTTATTTAAAACACCTCTTAGGCCTCACTCCCCCCTATCTGAGATATCTACTGAGATATCTATCATCCTCCACATACAACACCCGTTCTGCCAGTAACATTCTGTTAAAGGTCCCCGAAGCACATACCTCCCTTGGTCGCTCCTCTTCAGTTCGCTGTAGCTAGCGACTGGAATGAGCTACAACAAACACTCAAACTAGACAGTTTACTCAATCTCTTCATTCAAAGACTCAATTATGGACACTCTTACTGACAGTTGTGGCTGCTTTGTGTGATGTATTGTTGTCTCTACCTTCTTGCCCTTTGTTCTGTGCCCAATAATGTTTGTACCGTGTTTTGTGTTGCTGCCTTGCTATGTTGTTGTCTTTAGGTCTCTCTTTGTGTAGTGTTGTCTCTCTTATTGTGATGTGTGTTTTGTCCTTTATTTATATTGTATTTATTTTTAATCCCAGGCCCCGTCCCCTCATGAGGCCTTTAGCCTTTTGGTAGGCCGTCATTGTAAATAAGAATTTGTCCTTAACTGACTTGCCTAGTTAAATAAAGGTTTAATAAAAAAAGGGGGGAGAGTTCTCCCATCTCTGATGCCAGCCAGGAAAAACACAGCAAATGCCAGCCAGCCAGGAAAAACTACGTGAGCATTTCATCAATTCCTCCTTCCAACCAGAACACAGCAATCCCGCGTATGCACTGTACACGACTCTGTCTCCGTTAAACGGGCTAGGAGGAGGGACTACGAGCACTACGTGCTTGAAGAACCGTTCAAAATTGACCACGAGAATATTGTACACCTGGAAATCAACATATATAGTCGTCTGAGGAGCAGTTGTCGCCTTTTTGAATCGGTTTAATTGATCGTGATGTCCGCTTCGCAGTTTTCTGTCTGTTACAGTGTTGATAAATATTGCTACATAGCTAGCCAGCAAGCCAATATCGAGCAAACCGGAGTCAACCACCAACATCGCGAGTTGAATGAAGACGCTTTGAATGGGCTGTAGCCTATCCCGTGTAGATAAGACAGTTGTGTAGCTAACGTTACTGTAGCTAGTTATCTGAAGTGCATCGTTTTTGTTTGTTTATTGGCCTGTTATTTCTCTCATTGGTATCGGTGAAGAAGAGACGAGCAGATATCGAGGACGGTATTGATTGGTAAGTGTACTAATATTTGTGTTGCTTTGCAGCGTCAAACGTGACTATACAGGGTTGTATGTTAATAGGCGCGGTTGCAGTTGGGATATCGTTGTAAAAGCTAGTTTATTTGTCTCATGTGTGTATATAAATATATATGATAGGGATTCAACCTTAACCATCGTTTCATCGATTTTTGAAAATACGCCCCCCTCCGCTAACGATGGACGAGCAAAATGCATTTAGGCCCATTATCAGCTGTGCGTTGGCGTACGTCTCGTTGGCAAAAAATGTGATCATATTTTCATAACAGTAAAATGTGAGACTCAAGTCAATATTGTATAAGTCGATACAATCAGGGTTGTTGATAAGCAGGTGTAGTACTTGTTAGGCCTAGCTCGTGCTGTGGATATCAGTCGCTCGTGATAAACTGCGTATTCAATTATTTTGTACATCAGACAGACTGATTAACGAATTGTACATTTTCTATGCAGTTTCACTTTTGAAACGCATTGGCTCTTGGTTCAGCAAACCTTAAAGTGAAGTTACGAATTTTGCACACGCAATAGAATGTTCTAGACGTGCTCCTATTCGAAGTGCTGTTGGCTGGCTTTTTCTCGACCATGCATGTGCTTAGTAAAGTGCTAACGTTATATAAACAAAAGAGTAATGTCAGACAGCACCATTTTCTTCCCTGTTGACGTAGACTAAGTTGTTTCACAGAATTGCATATTATTACAGGGTTGGTGTCATCAGTGGATGGGAAGAAAGGGTTTAGGTAATGCATTAACCCTTACCTGCCCGGCACAGACTGCTGTTTTAATGTAGTTTTTATTTTATGTAGCCTTTATTTAACTAGGGAAGTCCGTTAAGAACACATTCTTATTTACAATGATGGCCTACCCCGGCCAAACCTGGACGATGCTGGCCCAATTGTGCGCCACACTATGGGACTCCCAATCACAGCCGGATGTGATACAGCCTGGAATCAAACCTGGGACTGTAGTGACGCCTCTTGCACTGAGATGCAGTAACTTAGAGCGCTGCGCCACTCGGGAGCCCACTCTGGAGTTTGAGGATCGCCTTTAGCTACTGCACATGCAGCATCTACTCTTCCTGGGGTCCACATAAAACTCTTCTGGCTATAAACCTGCTATAGAACTCACTGGCTTCTGACTCAAGATGCTCTGCATGTGTCATGCCATGTGCACACAGATTGTTGAATAGCTAAAGGCTTAACTCTGTATTCTCTGTGCCTCCGATTCAGTCCCTTGTGAACATTTAGTTTTTTACAGTTCCACTGTAAACCTAGTGTACGAACAGTTTCACAGTGCCCCCCCCCCCCCCCCCCCCCCCCCCCCCCCCCCCTTATGGGAAAGGCTATTAAGAAGTAATCAGATACTTTTTATTGTGCGCAATGTCCAAAGATGTCAGTTAGCCTTTTCTACAGCTTGGTTGCTGAGGGACGAATGAACAATAGAACAAACACCCACCCTCGGAGAGTCAGAGTGGAGGGTCAACTGCATAATTTCTCTCAAGGACCTCTCCACTTCAAATATGAAATCAAAGGTGTCATGTTCATTAGGGCACAGAACGGAAAAAGGTTTGAAAACGTTTTGGAACGAAAAATGAATGCGTTTCTCATTGGACAACTCCTGTTTCATTCCGTTTCCTTCCGTTTGGTGCCTAATGAACATGACCAAGGACTCAAGCCATAGGAAGGTGACGCCACCTGGCCACCCAAATGCATACCCCGTTTACCAAACCTATCTGTCACTGGAGCCGTACAGTATATGACAGGCTTCATGCTGCGCTCGCTAATCCCAAATTACGAAATTCTGCTGTTTGGAGCAGGGTTGAAATAAATAGTGGGGGTATGCCATACCGGTAAAATATGAGCCTATCAAAATTAATACATGTCTAAAAAAAACTATAGGCTAATACACCATTATTTAACATGACTGCATGTCAGCCGCATGAGAAATGTGCGAATTGACCTGAAACTGGGGAGTATACACTGACTGAGGCGCGCATGGACAACAGTGGATGGATGATGCATCAATTCAGGCTACAAGTGTAGGCCTATTGACAATCGCAGACTTTCATTACACGTAGGGGTTTTGTGACTGTCCCTTTCCATTCATTAAATAGCGGGTGCACCAGTGCACTATTGGGGTTTGGATGCTGAAATTATTTTGTGAGTGAACGAATGATCGAATGTTTGACAATCAGATGAAAACATCATGACTGGTTGTGTTTATGCCACATTAAAAGGCATAGGCGGCGTGTCCATAAGGCTAGGGAAAGCTAGGTTTTCCCTAAAGTAAATTGAATTAAATTGCCAAAATGTATATAGTCTAATTACCTTATACAGAAAGAAAGAAAAAATCATTCAAAATAGGTTCCCACACCAGAAAGCATGATTTGGCCACAGAGGATCATTAGCGTCTTAAAAAACAACCTGTGGATTGTTTTAAATCACATAGCCTACAGTCGGAAGGGCCCGCAATTTGGGCAACGCGCACTGCAAATACCAAATAGGTGATTGTTAAGTTGCAACTGTCAGTGAAAAGCCGAAAGAAACAGCCAGGCATATTGCAATGTTTAAAAATACAATCGTTGAAAAAATGTTTGGAAAGCAAATGGCTATTGCTGTAAAGAGATGACAATGAAAAGACTCCAATCTATCTTTTAGTTGTAAAAATTATTAATTGAGCGAACAGTAGCCTATCTTATTGGCACCAGCGGAGAACATCGGCCATATCCCCGGTAAGTGTGCATATTCACTGTCTTTGTCATTGGGTCAGTGCCACTTTTGGACAATAGTTTCCTCCAGGTTAGCTGGACGTCATATTGTATTTGTTTCCCCTTTTCGTAGGCCGATTTTATATGGATCAGCCATCGTTTTTATTGATCTGTTTGTCAGTGTCGGCAGAGAAGGCCACCCTGTAATTTTTGTAGTATTGAAAAAAAATACTACGAAAATGCACGTGCCGGTAAAAAATTTACTTTCACCCCTGGTTAGGCTTAACATCACGGCATCTGACCGTAATTGAACATTAAATGAGACTTTCCTGAGGTCTGTCACTGTAAGGGGAAATGCTCCTGCAACCTGTTACATAACTGATTGTGAATATAGTGAATATAGCTGTTGACATGCTAAAATAATTAAGATATTTAGTCAAACTCTAGCCATAATAAGCTACTTAGCTATTGCTCTCAAAATCAAGGTAGCCAAAGCCTGTTTGTTTTAAATAAAAGTAATTGCAGTAGGCTTGGGCAATACCCCGGCAAAAAACAAAAGCAAAGGTTGGGGCTGCAGGGTTGGGCTACGCCATTGCTTATAACTATATATTAAGTATAACTATAAGATCTAAGATATGTCAACTAAATTAGATCCAGCTCAGGGCTCCAGCTTTGCATTTAGTTTGCTAATTTGCTAGCTAAGTGGCTAGATGTCATGATCAAGCTTCTTACTTACAGCAGAGACATTCTAGCCTGAGTATCAGTCTCTTTAACTAACGTTCCACTCCTTGCCTATCCTTGTCGTTGCCAAAGAGACTGGCCTTTCTGCCATCTTCAGATATGAACATTCTATCATTAATGAGCTCAAGGAGAACAGAGTTATTGATACTGATTTGATAAACCTCACAGCTATCCTTCAAACACAACGATTATCCAAATATTGGAACTCTGTCGCTTTTTTTCCCTCACAGAACACGTTCGTATCCGGTTAATAAGCAACTTTTTTTTTTTTTTTGTCCAGACAAAACCAGTCTGTCAAAAGTCGCTAGCTCATGTAAAATTCTCAAAATAAATATATACTGCAATTCCAACCACAAAACCTCTTTGCTTTGATTTTAAGACTTTATTTTTGACTTTGTTATAATTCAAATTCTATGTCCGAGGCGCCACATGTTGTCATGGAAAATATTAATGTTATTTCTAACAACCAATGATTGAGATTGCCAAAAGGCCTGTATCTTTGGCAATGACATGGAAGCGGTCACGGCCGGCTGCGACACAGCCTAGGATAAAACCCGGGTCTGTAGTGACACCTCAAGCACTGTGTTACAGTGCCTTATACTGCTGCGCCACTCGGGAGGCCCTTTATTTTTTTAAATGGCGCCCCTTGTGTGCACTTCTGGTAATACCGCATACCAAAGTATAGTACAGAAACGGTAGGACTAGGGCTGTACCCGACCAAAAAGCATCTTGGTCGACCGAGAGTCGTCCTGTTCTTTCGACCAATCGATTGTTTAAACGTATTTTTCCATATATAGACACACACCCTATGTGTTTTGAATAATATCAACTACATATGCACTGAGCTTGTCTGATACTTTAAGCACACTGTTTGATTAAATCATTAAGACACTCAAAGAGCCCGATGGTCACACTGTGTTAACAAACATGACATCGAGTGCCTGTGTGACTGGCATACGTTTTCTCGCTCTCCTCCGTACTGCAGCGAAAGCAGCACAGCAATAGCTGTCCCCGCTGAACCTGCAACATCATGTCAGCCGTTTAGTTTCTTACTTAGTTCTGCCTAAAAAGTTCTGTTACCGAAATCCCTCATTTCTTTACGAAAAACATATCCTATTCCCCCAACCCTTGCTCTCTTTACGTGAAACATGTAAGCATCACATGCATGTGACCAATAGGGCCTGACTTATAGCCTGTCACAATCACATCAATAAATTGGTTATAACAAACTCCGAACACGATGTCGACAGCAAAAGGGATGTGGAAGGCGTGAAAAATAAACTCTAAAGGGCTTATGTTTACTCTATGCTCAGGGGGCAAAGGGGAAGTAAATAAGTGTACCAGAGAGTCTGTTCTAACGGGGGAAAAATATATAAAAAGCATTTTATTACAGCAGACTAAAAACAGTTGCATGCATTCGTGAATTGCGGTTTAATTATTGTTTAGGCTAATTATTAAATTTTAAAACTAAAATGCTTGATTGCATTTCAAAGCATGCATGTTTCATATGCTGTGTGATGGCATGAACGAATGATTGATTGATTGATACTGTAGCCTATATATTGAAATACAGGCCTAAGTAAGTTACGGTATTAGGACTAAACAGGACACCCTCTTAGGCCTACAGCTCGGTGGTGGTTATACAAGCCTACTAATGATGACAACATGACTTATTATTATAATAATGATGATGATAATAATAATTGTAATAATAACAAGAAGGAGATCAAGAAAAAGGAGGGTATAGGAGCAAGAGCTGTGTGCATATTATGTGTGACGACACAGGTGCTGTCATTTTTCTGCCTGTTTGGAATAAGTGTAAACCACACTAAATAAATTATAGGTAATTACCAGTCTGTTTTTTTGTAAAGCCTTTATTACAGCATAGCAAATATTAAAAACAGTGAAATTTGCCAATTGCATGAGGCTTGGTGCTCACGGAATAAGTAGGCTATTAACTTTTACTTGGTCACAATCCCGGATCCGGGAGCACCCTCATCAGTAAAAAAGCTGACTAGCATAGCCTAGCATAGCGCCACAAGTAAATACTAGCATCTAAATATCATGAAATCACAAGTCCAAGACACCAGATGAAAGATACACATCTTGTGAATCCAGACATCGTTTCTGATTTTTAAAATGTTTTACAGGGAAGACACTATCTATTTCTATTAGCTAACCACGATTTTTTTCCACCATTTTTTTCCTGCATAGGTAGCTATCACAAATTCGACCAAATAAAGATATAAATAGTCACTAACCAAGAAACAACTTCATCAGATGACAGTCTGATAACATATTTATTGTATAGCATATGTTTTGTTCGAAAAATGTGCATATTTCAGGTATAAATCATAGTTTTACATTGCAGCCACCATCACAACTCTCACCAAAGCAACTAGAATAACTACAGAGAGCAACGTGAATTACCTAAATACTCATCATAAAACATTTATGAAAAATACACAGCGTACAGCAAATGAAAGACAAAGATCTTGTGAATCCAGCCAATATTTCAGATTTTTTAAGTGTTTTACAGCGAAAACACAATTTAGCATTATATTAGCTTACTACAATAGCCAACCACACAGCAGCATTGATTCATGCACGTTAGCGATAGCGAATAAACCAGCAAAAGATATTAAATTTTTCACTAACCTTCTCAAAACTTCATCAGATGACAGTCCTATAACATCATATTACACAATACATATATTGTTTGTTCGAAAATGTGAATATTTAGCGGCACAAATCGTGGTTATACAATGAGAATAGTAGCCAAGCTGCAAACAAAATGTCGGGAGAAATCTTGGGAGAGGCACCTAATCTAATCAATAACTAATCATAAACTTGACTAAAAAATACAGGCTGGACAGCAAATGAAAGATACATTAGTTCTTAATGCAACCGCTGTGTTAGATTTTTAAAATTAACGTTACTACGACATACAGCGTGCGTTAAAGCGAGACCGCACCAAAATTAATGGCGGAATAGTAGTTTAACATTTTTCAACAGAACAACGAATTAACATCATAAATAGTTCTTACTATTTGATGAGCTTCCATCAGAATCTTGTGCAAGTTGTCCTTTGTCCAGAAGAATCGTTGCTCGGTTGTAGATTGTCGTCTTCAACTTTGGAATTAGCAGCAAACATTAGCCATGTGACGAAGACGTGTCCAACTCACTATAACGCAGCACAAATGAAATACCGAAAATAGCAATATACTGATATAAACTGATATAACTCGGTTTAAAATAACTACATTATGATGTTTTTAACACCTATATCGAATAAAATCAGAGCCGGATATATCTAAAGCCTATAACGAGAGCTTTTCAGAATGCAATCCTGAGGTCTGTCATGCGTCATGGCGAACGTTGAAAAGACTGCACACCCGGTTCCAAGAGCTTTTATACGGCCTCAGAACTACCCAGACACCCCATTCCAATTCTCACTGCTTACTGACATCTAGGGGAAGGCGTATGCAGTGCATGTCGACCCATAGATTACATGCAAATTTATAAACTGACCCTGGAACAGAGCCCCCGATTTGAGATTTTTCAGTTCCTGACAGGAAGTTTGCTGCAAAATGAGTTCTGTTTTACTCACAGATATAATTCAAACGGTTTTAGAAACTAGAGTGTTTTCTATCCAATAGTAATAATAATATGCATATTGTACGAGCAAGAATTGAGTACGAGGCAGTTTAATTTGGGAACGAATTTTTACAAAGTCGAAATGGCGCCCCCCTATTGAGAAAAGGTTTTAAACACACTCACAGGCAACAGAAGCAAGATCTTTCTAATTTCTGTAGATGTATATGGATGATTTATAAAGCCAGGCACATTTAACAGTTAGGCTATTGATTTTTTTATTTTTTTATTTCACCTTTTATTTAACCAGGTAGGCCAGTTGAGAACAAGTTCTTATTTACAACTGCGACCTGGCCAAGATAAAGCAAAGCAGTGCGACAACAGCACAGTTACACATAAGCAAACGTACAGTCAATAACAGAAAATAAAAATTTAAAAATCTATGTACAGTGTGTGCAAATGTAGGGAGGTAGGCAATAAATAGTCCCTAGAGGCGAAAACATTTACAATTTAGCATTAATACTGGAATGATAGATGTGCAGATGATGTGCAAGTAAAGATACTGGGGTGCAAAAGAGCAAGAGGGTAAGTAATAATATGAGTAAGTAATAATATGGGATGAGGTAGTCGGGTGTGCTATTTACAGATTGGCTGTGTACAGGTACAGTGATCGGTAAACTGCTCAGACAGCTGATGCTTAAAATTAGAGAGGGAGATATGACTCCAGCTTCAGTGATTTTTGCATTTCTTTCCAGTCATTGGCAGCAGAGAACTGGATTATAGACCTAATTAAATTGGGGTTTCTTCTTTCCTCAATTTTCTTAGACAATTAAGCTAAGGCAAAGGCTGTATGCTTGTCTCTGCTGCTGCTGCTGCCTCTGCTGCATTGTTCTCACTCCCAATATGCTGGTTAACTTTGATATTATGCACATAGCAACATAGGGAAAGGCGGCAATTCTACAGGGCACTGAAGATTGTTTCAGAACCGAGGACAGCGACCGTATCCAACGTGGGAGAAATAATATTAGATTTATTGTTGAACCGTTATTTTTTTGAGTCAGACCAGAGACTTATCAGAGTTGGTGCAGTATGCTGACAAACTGGCCTTCAACTTTCCCATGGGCACTAAGTAGTGCCAGCATGTCAAATCTTGACTAGGGATGGGCATTTTCCATTTTTTGAGTGTTCGAGTACTCAATTTTATTTTCTTTGGCTACCCGAAAGGAGGCCCGCACTGGAAGTACATTTGCGCATTTATCTGTATACAATGGCTCATTTATCATAACCATTACAGATAACAAATTTCCATATACACTCACAAATTGCCCCATATACACTCACCAGCCAGTTTATTAGGTACATCCATCTAGTACTGGATCGGACCCCCCTTTGCCTTCAGAATAGGGTTGGGCGGTATACCGTATTTTACTATATACCGGTATTTATGCACGGACCGTTTGGGTTTTTACTTTACCTTCTATAACGGTATTTTAATGTTTGGTTTGTTAAATGTGATACGCCGTGTGTAACGTCCATTTTTATAGTTTACTCCGCTCCTCTCCGCTCTCTCTCCGCTCTCTCTCTACATGCCGCTTTCCACACAGACCTAGTCCCGCCCCCTGTCACTCAAGGAGCGCATTTTGTTGGTGTTTGACCACGAGACACTTGCGTTCAGTCTGTATGGTCAATGCAGCACACGCAACAATGTTGATGACAACAATGTTGTTTCCACTTTGAGCTTAATATAAATCCACAAGCGTTCTATAATTACAATATTAGTTTGTGTTTCTTACATCTGCAAACAGCTAGTTTGCATTTTCTTAGCAAGTTAAGCTAAATCGTGTTAGCCACTAATGCTAATCGCTAGTTAGCTGGCTAGCTAGCTAATAAAAGTACTGAGTCAGAGCGAACGTAGCTAGCTAATAAAGCCTGATACCAGTACTGAAAAAAGCCTGATACCAGTATCACTTTGGTTCCTACCCTGTCACAAGTCGTCCATGGCATTTTCATTCGTTGTCATGTCAAACACTGTATTCAAAATGCCCACTATTATTTATCTAGAATTATAATAAACATTCTATTATCATGATTCCAAAAGTTCACCCAAGTGTTTTGATCTAAATCGCAATTGCAACATTTGGTTAAAAATAAGGCCTAGTATTTTTGCTCATTGTTTTTTGCCTATTCATGCTTCGTGGAAATGATCTCAAATGAGTGCAGGAAATGCAGAAATTGATGGAAATGCAGGAAATGATTTTAGGTTGAAGTTGAATTGAACAGAATAAAACATTCCGAATGGTGAAAGACCCATTGAAATCATTTAGAATATATGTTGCCACCCTAGGGTCACGCACTACTCATTAAGTAAATTTAGACCTTTTATTAATCAAAAAACATAAAATACCGTCATAAATTTGAAAAACACCATGACATGATATTTTGGCAATATCACCCAACCCTACTTAAGAACAGCCTGAATTCTTCGGGCCATTCTACAAGGTGTTGGAAACATTCCACAGGGATGTTGGTCCATGCTGACGCGATGGCATCACGCAGTTGCTGCAGATTAGACGTTGGTACATTCATGCTGCCAACAGCCCATTCCATCTCATCCCAATTATGCTTTATTGGGTTGAGGTCTGGGGACTCCGCAGGCCACTCAAGTAAACTGAACTCACTGTCATGTTCCAGGCAATGTCTTTCCACTCCTCAATTGTCCAGTGTTGATGATTGTGTGCCCACTGGAGCTGCTTCTTCTTGTTTTTAGCTGATAGGAGTGGAACCCGGTGTGGTCGTCTGCTGCAATAGCCCATCCGTGACAAGGATTGAGTTGTGCATTCCTGAGGTGCCGTTCTGCTCACCACTGTTGTACTGTGCCCTTATTTGCATGTTTTTGGCCCGCCTGTTAGCTTGCACAATTCTTGACGTTCTCCTTCGACATCAACAAGCTGTTTTTGGCCACAGGACTACCGCTGATTGGATGTTTTTTGTTTGTCACAGCATTCTCTGTAAATCCTAGACTGTCATACGTGAAAATCCCAGGAGGGTGGCCGTTTCTGAGATACTGGATCTGGTGCACCTGGCACTGATGATCAAACCACGCTCAAAGTCACTTAGGTCACTCGTTTTGCCCATTCTATTGTCAGTAACTGGATGCCTGTCTGCCTGCTTTATATAGTAAGCCACAGCCGTGTGATTCACTGTCTGTAGGTGTGATCCATTTTCGTGAACAGGGTGGTGTACCTAATAAACTGTCTGATATTCAGCCAATAAAAAAGCATTTCAGATACATTTTTTAAAACCGTAATATCAACTGGTTATATTATCGTGGAACACAATCTTCAAAAAGGCAGCAGTAGCGCTCTTATTTCATGAGCCCTTATCACAGTCAAGTCACACCCAAACTATGATGTAATATAACCGAATAAAATAGAACATTTGCCGGTGTGAAGTGATTTTGTGTCTGGGACAGTTATTCTCAGTGATCATTTGAAACGGGGCTTAATTTGGCGAGTTCAAAGAAGAAGAAAAAACGTTGCAGGGTTACAAACCCAAATCTTTATTATTTTTGATATACAGAGACGTTCAATTGAGTTTATTCTGGTTGTTCTTTGGCATTTTCAAAATGAATGAACAATTCCACATTGAACACTACATTGCATGGTGATGAATTACCGCTGCGACATCTGTTTGGTGATCAGGCCTATGCTTAAGGATTCTGATGAAAATACACTTTTCCTACTTAAATCAACCAGTCCATTTTGAATTTGTGACAAAACTGTCATTTGGCATGGAATGTAGCTTGTGTATCCCATCAGTTAGATATGTTTTAATAGGCATTTCTGTAAGCCTAACGGGAGCTTGTGTGTGTGGAGGAAGTGGTCGGAATGCAACTGAGTGAATGAGACACAAGGGGGGAAAGGTAATTTAGGGAGAACTGTGTGATGCTTGGCTTGGTCTCTTTTTTGTTGTGCACCGCAAATGCACATGTACAAATAGAACCCTAGAGTCAAAGCAAAATAACGTTATCTTTTCACTTGCCTGTTCGGGCAAGCACATAAAGCACATTCCACCTAATAGGTTTACAGTCTACGCTACCGTACAAAAGTTTGGGGTCACTTAGAAATGTCCTTGTTTTTGAAAGAAAGGCACTTTTTTTTTTGTCCATTTTTAAAATACCATCAAATTGATCAGAAATACAGTGTAGACATTGTTAATGTTGTAAATGACTATTGTAGCTGGAAACGGCAGTAAAAAAAAAAAAATTGAATATCTACATGGGTGTACAGAGCCATTTATCTGTCCAGTGTCTGGTCTTTTGCCCATCTTAATATTTTATTTTTATTGGCCAGTCTGAGATATGGATTTTTCTTTGCAACTCTGCCTAGAAGGCCAGCTTCCCGGAGTCGCCTTTTTACTGTTGACGTTGAGATTGGTGTTTTTTGGATACTATTTAATGAAGCTGCCAGTTGAGGACTTGTGAGGCGTCTGTTTCTCAAACTAGACACTGTAATGTACTTGTTCTCTTGCTCAGTTGTGCACCGGGGCCTCCCACTCTTTCTATTCTGGTTAGAGACAGTTTGCGCTGTTCTGTGAAGGGAGTAGTACACAACGTTGTACGAGATCTTCAGTTTCTTGGCAATTTCTCGCATGGAATAGACTTCATTTCTCAGAACGAATAGACTGACGAGTTTCAGAAGAAAGGTCTTTGTTTCTAGCTATTTTGAGCCTGAAATCAAACTCACAAATGCTGATTTATTATTTTTTTCTTTCACCTTTATTTAACCAGGTAGGCAAGTTGAGAACAAGTTCTCATTTACAATTGCGACCTGGCCAAGATAAAGCAAAGCAGTTCGACACATACAACAACACAGAGTTACACATGGAGTAAAACAAACATACAGTCAATAATACAGTAGAAAAATAAATCTATATACAATGTGAGCAAATGAGGTGAGATAAGGGAGGTAAAGGCAAAAAAAAGGCCATGGTAGCGAAGTAAATACAATATAGCAAGTAAAACACTGGAATGGTAGATTTGCAGTGGAAGAATGTGCAAAGTAGAAATAATGGGGTGCAAAGGAGCTAAATAAATAAATACAGTAGGGGAAGAGGTAGTTGTTTGGGCTAAATTATAGGTGGGCTATGTACAGGTGCAGTAATCTGTGAGCTGCTCTGACAGCTGGTGCTTAAAGCTAGTGAGGGAGATAAGTGTTTCCAGTTTCAGAGATTTTTGCAGTTCGTTCCAGTCATTGGCAGCAGAGAACTGGAAGGAGAGGCGGCCAAATGAGGAATTGGCTTTGGGGGTGACCAGAGAGATATACCTGCTGGAGCGCGTGCTACAGGTGGGTGCTGCTATGATGACCAGCGAGCTGAGATAAGGAGGGACTTTACCTAGCAGGGTCTTGTAGATGACCCGGAGCCAGTGGGTTTGGCGACGAGTATGAAGCGAGGGCCAGCCAACGAGAGCGTACAGGTCGCAATGGTGGGTAGTATATGGGGCTTTGGTGACAAAACGGATGGCACTGTGATAGACTGCATCCAATTTATCGAGTAGGGTATTGGAGGCTATTTTGTAAATGACATCGCCGAAGTCGAGGATCGGTAGGATGGTCAGTTTTACGAGGGTATGTTTGGCAGCATGAGTGAAGGATGCTTTGTTGCGAAATAGGAAGCCAATTCTAGATTTAACTTTGGATTGAAGATGATTGATGTGAGTCTGGAAGGAGAGTTTACAGTCTAACCAGACACACCTAGGTATTTGTAGTTGTCCACATATTCTAAGTCAGAACCATCCAGAGTAGTGATGCTGGATGGGCGGGCAGGTGCAGGTAGCGATCGGTTGAAGAGCATGCATTTAGTTTTACTTCTATTTAAGAGCAGATGGAGGCCACGGAAGGAGAGTATTCAGGGCCAGAAGTATTCAGAATGGTGTCGTCTGCGTAGAGGTGGTGCGTATCTGATGCTCCAGATACTCAACTAGTCTAAAGAAGGCTTGTTTTATTGCTTCTTTAAATCAGAACAACAGTTTTCAACTGTGCTAAAATAATTGCAAAAGGGTTTTCTAATGATCAATTAGCCTTTTTAAAATGCTAAACTTGGATTAGCTAACACAACGTGCCATTGGAACACCGGAGTGATGGTTGCTGATGTAGATATTCCCTAAAAAATCAGCCGTTTCCAGCTACAATAGTCATTTACAACATTAACAATGTCTACACTGTATCTTTGATCAATTTGATGTTATTTTAATGGACAAAAATGTGCTTTTCTTTCAAAAACAAGGACATTTCTAAGTGACCCCAAACTTTTGAACGGTAGTGTATATATATTTTTATCTCTGGTTAAATTTAGCTTTGACGTTAGTTCTAGTACGCGATTACTCATGCCCATCCCTAATCTTGACTGTACCCAATTCAACGTGGTACAGTGGGTACAGTGGAGAAACAATAGACACAACATCCCTGACTTCAGTTGGGTAACCACATTCTCCAGTTGTAAACAAGGAATTTGGGCACCAGGTTAATAACAGTGTTACCATTTAGCATCCTATCGTACACCGATTTACAATTCCCTTTTTTGATGCAACCAAGCTTACTTAACGGTTAAGCAGCCACAGATGTGAGGCAGTCATCTCATAGGCCTTTTATAGCAGTCGGACGATGAAATCAGCCCCAAGGAATGAATGGTCCCTCTCTTTCACACACACACACACACACACACACACACACACACACACACACACACACACATCCCCTGGCTTGGCTTAGTGCTAGGTAGTATTGCCCAATGAACGTGCAATAGTATTATGCCACGTGCCTCAGATGCGGTTTCTGTTCTGAGACAGTTTTGTCTAATGTCGTCAATCTCTTGTCATTCGTCTGTCTTGTCAGGGCGGCAGGTAGCCTAGCGCTTAAGAGCGCTGGGCCAGTAACCGAAAGCCGACTAGGTGAAAAATGTGTTGCTGTGCTCCTGAGCCAGGCACTTAACCCTAATTGCTCCTGTAAGTCGCTCTGGATAAGAGCGTCTGCTAAATTACTAAAATATCAAATGTATTTCAGGAAGTACTAGTCTTAACTTATTTGACATGTTGGAATGTCTTCTTTGTGATGGAATTGTAGCGAGGAGGTCCCGTAGTGGGCAAGCACAAACACAATTAGGGCCTAGGTCAAAAGGCCTACATCAGAACATTAATTTCCTCAGTGTTGACTTGTAGCCTAATCCTGATTAAGCCTGGTTTGAAAATGTGAACATTTTAATTAATTTCCATTTTAGCTTTCTTAAGGCTCGTTTTTGTTGTCATTTGTGCCAGCCAGTGGCTTGCTGTGTATGCCAACATCTGGACGATGATCAAGGACAAGGTGGTCGTGCCTTTGAGAGTGCTGCTGAGCCAGGGCTTTGCTTCATTAGACCTTGATTAATGTGTCATGTTCAGTCCCATCTGTCCACCACGGGTAATCAATTAGGCATCTTTATCCCACGAGTTCGGTGGAGTGTGTGTGCAACTATTCTTAGGTGTAGAGATGTTGATATCGATGCCATGTTTATATCCGTTCTTGTCTCGCTCTTTGTATTTGTATAGTAGGCGCTTGCCTCGTCCGATCACGTTAATGCTATACTATATATTCAGAAGTTCAGCCAACAAGCATTGATATTGAGTCGTTGTGTTGGATTTATGTTTTGTGTTTTGGCTTTGCCAAGCATTGCCAAGTTGTTGTCGGGCCTTAGTCAGCCCACTCACTCGTCACATGACCACAGGTTTTATTTAGCGACCCGGACTCTGTTTTCAGCAGGGCTCTGGTTTCTATCATCATTGAAATGAAAAGCAAGTAGACCATTAGCAGAACATCTACATAAGCCTAGTATTGTGTTTACTGAATCTGACCCACATGATTTGGTCTATTATATCCTCAAACGGAAAGCCTATGTCTAAGAACTAACATAGTAGGCTAATTGGGATGAAAAGTAGCCCACGTTTAGCCTAAAAGTTAGAAAATGTTCAATTATAGCTGAAAGGTAGCTGGGTTGTGGCCTGAGTGACCGTTTAAACTCCCATTTAGAAGCATAGGAGAGTTTGATCCCCTGGCTTTGAACAAGTCACCCAATAGTCAGTCAATTATTATGTGTGTGTATGCAGGTGGGCAGATGCCCAAACAGGACGTGTAAACCATGTGTATGTGGGTAAGGTGCGAAACCAGGGGCCACCACCAAAAAGTAGGGCTGTTTTAAATATGTCCCATGTTTATGAGACGAGAGAGGTGTAAGAAGAGTAATTCCTCCCTGAAAATGTAGGCCTAGTGCTGGATTGCAGGAGGGAGGAGGAAGAGGGGGGGCTACATGCGGCAGCTGTGGGTGTCAGTTCCCCGCTTGTTTGTACCAGCTTGTGTTACTGTCTGAGCCCACCGAAGAAGAACGAGCAAAGCTAAAAGGAAGAGGGAGAGGTGGAGAGAAGTGTTTGACTGCTGGCCATAGGAGGGAGAGTGTGTGAAAAAGAAATGCAGAAAGGTATGAAAAACACCTTATTTTCGTTTTTAAAGTAGACAAATATGGGCCTTATGGCTCTATATCCCTTGTCATTATCGGTGTCTCACAAAACTACAGATATGAAAGCCAATGTCAGTCATCAAGGTGGGTTCTATGCCATTTTTTTGCATCTCACCTGCCTAAAGTCACTATCAATGTCGGTCATGCATCCAGGTCAGTGTCCCACCTCAAGACATGCAGCCAGTGTCCCACCTTAAGACGGGCCTCAGTCTCTTGCCCATCTGGCTCCAAAGCCATTGAATCCGAGTCGGTGTCAGTGAGGCTGATCCCACAGCACAGCCCCAGATCAGCCCTCTGGGTAAAGTGGATTAATTAGCCGCAGGAGCAACACTGTTGCCCTGGGTCATGGGTTAGAAGATTAATCCTGCTGCCCGGCTCACACGCAGGGAATATAGACTGTCTGCCATGCAGTTCTGGTCCCGTATTCATAAATCATCTCAGAGTAGGAGTGCTGATCTAGGATCAGTTTTGCCTTCCATTCTAATGAATAGGACCTGGTCCTAGTGATAGTTTCGTATCGGGATATTATTTTTGACGATATATCATTTTGACAATAGTGCAAAATGATGTTTGCGGTAGTTGGCTGTACCTGTACCAGAACGCAGTATATTTTGTTTTCAGCACTGATCAAAACTTGTTTTCTCATGCCTCTCTCTTGTCCCTCTGCAGCAGACATATGGTGAGCAATATTGTTTGGCACATCGAGTCGCAATAAGATCACAGTATTGAATAGCAATACATATAGAATTGTGAGAATTGGAACACATATCGTATGGGCACCGAAGTATCATGATAATATTGTATCTTTAGGTCCTTGGCAATTCCCAGCACTAAAGGGTCCTGATCCTAGATCAGTACTCCTAATCTGAGACGCTCAAGAAGGCCCCTGAAGAAGACAGTACAGGGGTCTATGGTTTCAACAGCCTCGGTTCTGTTGCAAGGTTTCTACTAAAAGTAACTCTAGCAATGTTTTCGCCAAAACCAACTGACCTTTGCTATCTCTAAGAATGCATTGGTCTGTTGATGTGACCCACTTGGCGTATTCCCTGGATTAATTCTGGGAATTGAGGCATCTGCCCTCCGTATCCTGACATCTGATACCAAATGAGGCAATGACAAAATGTCTGTTCCATTGATTCAGTGCCATCTGTTAAAGATAGGCTATAGAAACAGTAGCATAATCTTACACCATAGGCTTATGTTATTGTGAATGCTGGCTTTGGATACGGTGCAATTAAAAATACAATCCTTGGATAGCTTTTCAGAATCCACAGATAAGTTGGTCCACCTGGAAAACTAAAAGGCATAGAAACCGTAAAGGACTTGGTAATAGGAAATAAAGTTATTTCCATGACAGAATTAAAAAGCAATTTTGGACTGACCAATGTCGATATTTTCAAATACATGCAACTGGAAAGTTTCATATGAAGAAATGTAGATTTGAAATAATTTGGGCACCAGCACAATCTTGAGGGAATCCTATTTGAGTCAGAAAAGGATATTCATATGATAGGGAAGATGCACAAAACTGCAGAGAGCCTATCCAACTGATAAAAAATAGAAACTATTAGAACAAGATTTAAAGAACTGATGTCACAAGATGGAGGGAATGTTGGAACATAACTAACGAAATTAGTTAACGAAAATGCTTAATCCAGGATAAACTAATGTTTGGATTTATTATTAGACAATTCGCTAATTATACAGCACAACAGTCATTATAGAGTCCAAAAGTTATAGTTGGCAGTCAGAAGTATGTACATTTGGGCCTACTTTTAATCCGTCTGTCTGTATATTTCAGGACATGGCATACGAGGGTGCAGTGAGATACCCGATTGGTTGGACGATACTTTTCTTGTCAATCATCTTGGAACTGGGGCATGGCAATGAGAACATTTTAGAGACCCCCATCTTGGCGGTGTAGAGGAACTTTTTTTCTGCCAATTTCCTGTCATTCTAATACTTTCTCCATGGAGCTGAGAACCTTTTGCAGTTTTAAAGCACATTTTCAGTAATTCTGCACATTTTGCCATTGAATTGACAGAAAATGTTGCCATTTTAAAGCAAATGTCCTGCAATTCTATGCACTTTGCCATGGCTAATGGTGTGTTTTTTTGCGCAAACAAAATCAATACTGCTAAATTCATTGTTTTTGTCATTTTCAATTCTCCCTGACTGTCTAGTTTTTATTTTGGTGATTTTTTTTAGTTGTCAAAGATTATAATAAAAAATTATAGATATATGAGAGAGATCCATCATACTTTATCTAGTTTCAGTCGTTTAAGTTTAGACTGACATATTTTTTAATTTTATTTTTTAATTAAGCGGCCCGAAAAAACGCTGGCAGAAAAAAAATGTTTTGCCAGGAACATTTCAACTTGACCTTGTTCGCTCCTATCGAAGCGCATTCTCTACCCTCCGCCACCACAGCTACATCTCTGGAACTAAAGTTAAAGTTACTGTCTGACCTAGTTTATTGCAGAACTTGGCATCAACTGTGCAGAAAAACAAGCTTTCTTTTTTTCACAACACACATTTCATTACCTGAGGGAACAGCACTGTTATGTTTTCTCCCCGGATCGCTGGGACGCCTGTTTATCTCTATCGGTGTCTCTCCCCCTCGGTGAACAAAACCAACCACTCATATTGTCCCGCTGGCTAAAAGAGAACAAAGTGGAGTTTTTCTAAGGTTTCCACTTTAGAAAGGGCCTAAATGACAGATGTATAGGATGTATCCCCAGGTAAGCTTTGTGAGTCTTCTGCGTCAGGGCTGACTTACTGGGTCGGTTCCCAGATTAGCTCACCACTGTTGTCACAATGACTAGGAACGATTGCATGTACTTTTAGCCTAAGCTGTGATGATTCCAATTACTTCTAAAGCCCTGATAATGCTACTGCTCCCATGTTGGGAATTTGGGCTACAAGCTCAATTAAACAAACGCTGACTGATGTGGTGAGTCATGACGGGCAGTGTTTTGAACAGCCCCAAGCCTGACTGCTGCCGTATGGAGCTCTTCCTTCTGCTCGAGGCCTCTGGTTTGGTGTTGCCCTTTGGCATATTATGTTTCAAATGTGCAAATCATGGCTGGCTGTAGCTGCCAGTGGAAATTTCCACTTCAGAATCAGATAGCGGCCTTTGTTTCGGGTGCAGGGGGCTCGCCACAAGCCCTCTGTGAAACACTGCAAACAGTCAGCTATTTTAATACAAAAGAGGGGGGGGGGGAGGATGTCATACAAAAGCATGTGTTCTGAACCAAAACTATTTGTAGAACTGCTTTTCAACTTGATTTCTCAAGGAAGATTTCATCCTCGACAAAGAGGGTGAAAGCCTGATTTAGTGTGAACGTGTTGCACTACTGTCTATGACAGTTAGTGAACTACTGTAGTGACTTTTCTGATGTTCCTTCATAATGTTTCAACCTGCCATGTTTGGTGAATCTCTTCCTCCGTTGAGCGTACTCTAACCACCATGAAGACCTTTTACCATAGGATACCTTAACAAATTCAAATGAAAACATTTTGTGATCTTGTGCTTCCTAGTCACATGCGGTAGTGACTGTCAGTTTCCCTTAAATCCCAGATGTTGCGACGGAGAAGAAATCGTCAAAAATGAATCTGTGGGTGGAGGTTCAAAGGTTAAGTTGGTCATCATCAGGACATGTGATTTGTCCGCTAGCAAATTGATCAACCATTCTGTAAGAGCGCTTCAGGGAAAAAACCCAGCTCAATATGTTTTGCCTGAATGTCACATTCAGGTTATTGACGATGGGGGGTTGGAAAATGGATGTGGTGTCTAGATAAACCACTGACTTACCCTGCTTCGGACCATTCCTGTCTCTTAGTATTAGACCCTGTCCAATGCAATGGAAAATTACTGGAATGATGCAAAGAGGATTCTTCTTTCACTTTCTATCTGGTGGGAGGGACTTCCATGCAACTCTAATTTTAGGTCCAGTGTAAGGCAGTGTGCTCTGCTCTGGGGTTCCTTAGTTTGCCGGAACAGCACGGCTCAGAGTGGATATGGTATTACGGCCCCATGCCGGCTTGTAATGTGATTAGTGAAAGCCACCGGCTATGCAAGGGAAAAAAGGAGGGTAATTTTGTTAGAGCCTTTCAAAGGGTATCTCGGGTTGTGGAGTATTCGGACAGATTTGAGGTATGAAAGCAATGATTTTTCAACACTTGTGTCAAATTTAGCCATTACATTTATTGCTGGGGGGGGGGGGGGCAGGCAACCAGGAATGCACACTAAAGATAGCTCCTTCATGGCTGTGTGAATTGAATACCTGTAATGTGGAGATAACCAACAGTTTAAATGGTACAGCTTGCCAGTAAACCCCACGTATACCACCACTACCCTCCAAAAATAAGAACATTAACTTGCACAATAATCCCCAGACCACCCACATGGTACCTAACATCCTACCATTTGGGCGGTTAATCTGGTGCAATCCAGGAACCAGCGGGCAGATCCATGTGACAGACGCATGGAGGCAACGAGGGGAAAACTACTGAGGCCTCACCCTGAGGTCACCCAGTCCCAGCCAGGGTAATCAGATCCCTTATCACTGGGCAGACTCTAGTCAAGTGTTTCTCATACTAGTCCTCGTCCTGGGGGCCTCAGGCGATCCACATATGCAATCTATTCCAGTACGAACACACCTAATTCAGCTTGTCAACAAGCCATCATCATCAAGCCCTTCACTAGTTGGATCAGGTGTGCAAGCGGTGGAATCGATCAAATGTGGGAAAGTGTCAAAGTGCCCAAGGACATGTTTAAGAAACACTACTTTAACTAGAGAAACTGCCTTCCCTCAGTGGTGGTATTATTACGGTTCTTGTTTCCCCGCACCCAAAACATGTCTGACTGGGACTTCACTGTTCAGTCTGTGATATAAGAAACGTACCGTCTTTGCATGTGTATTTGTGTAGGCAAACCACTGTGTGAATATTAGAACTTTTGCTCAGGTCAAGGCTTTGGGATTGGACATTATCCTTCAGTCTTGTCTGACTAGACTAAATTGTAATCAATAAAGCAGGGTAGTTTTATTGCAAAACAGTTTGGCATTAACTTGGCTTTGGCTACTGTATGTGTTGGCATTAGCTAGGCTAGGCATTGTTTGGGTTAAGAAATGTTTTGTCCCATCTGTTTCCTCTTTAGATGATTTGTGAGGGTCCCGTGGATTGGCTGCTGGTTAGTGGCTGCTGGACAATGGCTGAGAGGCACTCCAGAGTGCTTTGAGAGTGTGTGTGTGTGCAAACAAGGCATGTCTCACTTCCTATGCAACACCTCTGTGGTTTTATGGTGCTTAGCCAAATACATTTGAATCATTAGAGCATTCGTTTAGACTATATCGTTGAAACAAATCGGTTCAGTAACCCCATACTCACTAGATACTCCCCTTACTTTGGGGTGGCAGGTAGCATAGTGGTTAGAGCGTTGGGCCAGTAACCGAAAGGCAGTTCAGAGATGAGAAGAAGTAGGAGCTAGGGAATTTTCAGGATGTTTTTGTAGGATATTTTAGGTACTTTTCTGTGACGTTTGTGCTTTTCTTTGAGGGCAGTGGTGTGCGAGCGGTAGATTCTGTCATTTATATGGTCAATAGTCCTGTCACTCTGACTGTCAGTTCAATTGGCTTTGTTCTGGCACTGTGTGGAGGCAAGAGAAGTGTACATTGGATATTTTCCCCTCAAAGTGGCCTGATTCAGTACAAACAAGGGAAATGTGAATAAAGGTCCACGTCGTGAGGTCGCATGATCTCTGGAGTGGGTTTGTGAGTGTGTGTTTTACTTGTAGGCATTTGTGTGTTTCAGCCCCACAGAGTAGCTGGCTGTAGATCGTAGACTCCCTACCTGTCGGTGTCTCTGTCTGGCTGTCAGTGCCCATTTCAGAGTTAAAGTCTGTCTTTCTGACCTTCCCTGTCAGTACTGAGAGGCACGGGCTCTGGACCGGTTACTCAACTTCCTCGGCTTCTTCGACATCCTGCTGTATAGACCTAAATAGAAACCCCAGTGATGAAAGAAGAAAATGTCTTTCAGAAAGCAGTCGGTGTCAGAATTGAGGAGATGGTCAGTGTCAGAATTTAAAAGGGATGAATTGGGACTCCCAATAGTGTATTTTCTTCTCATTTTTCTTGCTCCATTCAATAGCGGGACAACATACAGCCCTGAGTGACACCTGAATCACGCCTTTTGTGGACGATGTCGGTTGTTTACCGCGACGGGGTAGGGTTACCGGGACGACGGGGTGTACCCGGGACCATCTAGCTAAGCGTATCCTGATACTTTCCATTAGCAGGGGGTCGATGGTGGACAGGGGCCTGCGACACAACGAGGGGAGGAAGGGGTTCTGGGAGGGATTCTATAAATCACCTTGGACGAGATCCCCAAGAGAGACGTTTTAAAATCCTCTCTTCCCTGCCCGTTCCCCAACCCCCCCTCCTTACCCCAACCCACCCTACTTCAACAGCAGCTTGGCAACTTTGCTGCTACGTTGACATTTAGGCCTAGACCTGCACTCCCAGATCTTACATCAATTGGATCAAAGCCGTGTACTGTTCGTCCTCTGTGTGTCAACACACGTGCGGTGAAAATGTATCTATTTAATCAACTTAACATCAAACGTGCCTTACTGTAATAGGCTCGATGTTGGGGAATGTAGTGGTAAGAAGTCCACCATTTTGAGATGATAGTCAGGGGCAGAGGACAGTTTGTCATGGACTGAAATGGTCTATGTGATTCAAGTCCTCTTGTAGCAAATCAAATTTTATTTGTCACGCGCCGAATACAACCGGTGTAGACCTTACAGTGAAATGCTTACTTACAAGCCCTGAACCAACAATGCGGTTTTAAGAAAAATACCTTAAATAAAAGAAAGGAAGAAAAAGAAAAGTAACAGACAATTAAAGAGCAGCAGTAAAATAACAATCGCGAGGCAATATTGCAGGGGCTCTGGTTAGTCGAGTTAATTTAGGTTATATGTAGGTTGAGTTATTAAAGTGACTGCATAGATAATAGCGGCGTAGCAGCAGCCTAGAAGAGGGGGGGGGGGGGGGGGGCAAATAGTCTGGGTAGCCATTTGATTAGCTGTTCAGGAGTCTCATGGCTTGGGGGTAGAAGCTGTTTAGAGAAGCCTCTTGGACCTAGACTTGGCGCTCCGGTACCGCTTGCCGTGCGGTAGCAGAGAGAACAGTCTATGACAAGGGGGGCTGGAGTCTTTGACAATTTTTAGGGCCTTCCTCTGACACCGCCTAGCCTGTTAATCAGTGTAAAAAAAACAGATAGGCTAAGCTTTAATGACCGCAAGTCGCCTAATGGTCAGTCATAAAACTCTGAACCAAATCACAGTATACTACCAGGAGCACCAGTCGTAAAAACAAACTGCTCCTCCACACAAACACACATACACCTCCTAGTCTACTTCAGTCATGATAAGTTAAAACAGTGCCTTCATAAAGAGGTGAGTGATCGTATCTACCTGCCGTGGCCTTGGCACCCACCCAACAATGTTTGCCCGGTGGGTGTTGCGTAACGACGTGTGGCTCTGCAGGCCTGGACAGAAACGGCGTTTGTCTCAGCAAGCCTGCTCTGGTGTGTGTGAGTGTGCGTACATATGTTGATCTAATTAAATCAAACTTTATTTGTAGTACAACAAGTGTAGACCTTACCGTGAAATGCTTACTTACAAGCCCTTAACCAACAGTGCAGTTCAAGAAGAGTTAAGAAAATATTTACCAAACTAAAGTAAAAAGTAACACAATAAAATAACAACAACGAGGCTATATACAGGGGGTATCGGTACCGAGTCAGTGTGCGGGGGTACAGGTCAGAGGTAATTTGTACATGTAAGTAGGAGTAAAGTGACTATGCATAGATAATAAACAGCGAGTAGCAGCAGTGTACAAAACAAATGGAGGGGGGTGGGTCAATGTAATAGTCCGGTGGCCATTTGATTAACTGTTCAGCAGTCTTATGGCATGGGTGTAGAAGCTGTTGAGGAGCCTTTTGGTCCTAGACTTGGCACTCCGGTACTGCTTGCCGTGCGGTAGCAGAGAAAACAGTCTATGACTTGGGTGACTGGAGTCGCTGACAATTGTATGGGCTTTCCTCTGACACCGCCTATTATATAGGTCCTGGATTTCAGGAAGCTTGGCCCCAGTGATGTACTGGGCCGTACACACTACCCTCTGTAGCGCCTTATGGTCAGATGCCAAGCAGTTGCCATACCAGGCAGTGATGCAACCGGTCAGGATGCTCTCGATGGTGCAGCTGTAGAAATTTGAGAGAATCTGGGGACCCATGCCAAATCTTTTCGGTCTCCTGAGGGGGAAAAAGGTTTTGTCGTGCCATCTTCACGACTGTCTTGGTGTGTTTGGACCATGATAGATCGTTGATGTGGACATCAAGGAACTTGAAACTCTCGACCCGCTCCACTACAGCCCCGTTGATGTTAATGGGGGCCTGTCCGGCCCGCCTTTTCCTGTAATCCACAATCAGCTCCTTTGTCTTGATCACATTGAGAGAGAGGTTGTTGTCCTGGCACCACACGGCCAGGTCTCTGACCTCCTCCCTATAGGCTGTCTCATCGTTGTCGGTGATCAGGCCTACCACTGTTATCGTCAGCAAATTAATGATGGTATTTGAGTCGTGTTTGGCCACGCAGTCGTGGGTGAACAGGGAGTACAGGAGGGGACTAAGTACACACCCCTGAGGGACCCCAGTGTTGAGGATCAACGTGGCAGATGTGTTGTTGCCTACCCTTACCACCTGGGGGCGGCCCGTCAGGAAGTCCAGGATCCAGTTGCAGAGGGAGGTGTTCAGTCCCAGGGTCCTTAGTTTAGTGATGAGCTTCGTGGGTGCTATGGTGTTGAACACTGAGCTGTAGTCAATGAATAGCATTCTCACGTAGGTGTTCCTTTTGTCCAGGTGGGAAAGGGCAGTGTGGAGTGCTATTGAGCTTGCGTTATCTGTTGGGGCGGTATGCGAATTGGGGGTGGGTCTAGGGTAGCCGGGAGGATGCTGTTGATGTGATCCATGACCAGCCTTTCAAAGCACTTCATGACTACCGACGTGAGTGCTACGGGGTGGTAATCATTTAGGCAGGTTACATTCGCTTCCTTGAGCACAGGGACTATTGTGGTCTGCTTGAAACATGTAGGTATTACAGACTCGGTCAGAGAGAGGTTGAAAATGTCAGTGAAGACACTTGCCAGTTGGTCTGCGCATGCTTTTGTGAATGTTGACCTGTTTAAAGGTCTTGCTCACATCGGCTACCGAGAGCGGGATCACACAGTCATCCAGAACATCTGGTGCACTCGTGCATGCTTCAGTGTTGCTTGCCTCGAAGCGAGCATTAAAGGCATTTGGCTCATCTGGTAGGCTCACGTCACTGGGCTGCTCGCGTCTGGGTTTCCCTTTGTAGTCCGTAATAGTTTTCAAACCCTGCCACATCCGACGAGCGTCAGGGCCGGTGTAGTAGGATTCAATCTTAGTCCTGTATTGGCGCTTTGCTTGTTTGATGGTTCGTCTGAGGGCATAGCGGGATTTCTTATAGGCGCCCGGATTAGTGTCTCGCTCCTTGAAAGCGGCAGCTCTAGCCTTTAGTTCGATGCGGATGTTGCCTGTAATCCATGACTTCTGGTTGGGGTATGTATGTATGGTCACTGTTGGGACGACGTCGTCAATGCACTTATTGATGAAGCCGATGACTGAGGTGGTATACTCAATGCCATTGAATGAATCCCAGAACATATTCCAGTCTGTGCTAGCAAAAGTCCTGTACTGTTGCATCTGCGTCATCTGACCACTTCCGTATTGAGCAAGTCACTGGTACTTCCTGCTTTAGTTTTTGCTTGTAAGCAGGAATCAGGAGGATAGAATTATGGTCAGATTTGCCAAAAGGAGGGCAAGGGGGATATTTGTATGCATCTCTGTGTGTGGAGTAAAGGAGGTCTAGATTTTTTTTTCTTTCTCTGGTTGCACATGTGACATGCTGGTAAAAGATTTGTTAAACTGATTTGTTTGCCTGCATTAAAGTCCCCGGCCACTAGGAGCGCCACTTCTGGGTGAGCATTTTCTTGTTTGTTTATGGCCTTTATAGAGTTGGTTGAGTGTGGTCTTAGTGCCAGCATCGGTCTGTGGTGGTAAATAGACGGCTACGAGTAATATAGATGAAAACTCTCTCGCTATCTCAGGCGAGCAATACCTCGAGACTTCTTTTAATATTGGACATCGCGCACCAGCTGTTATTGACAAAAACACACACACTCTTACCAGACGTAGCTTCTCTGTTCTGCCGCTGCATTGAAAATCCCTCCGGCTCTGTATTATCCGTGTCATCGTTTATTCACGACTCAGGGAAACATAAGATATTACAGTTTTTAATGTCCCGTTGGTAGGATAATTGTAATCGTAGGTCATCAATTTTACTTTCCAATGATTGCATGTTAGCAAGTAGAATTGATGGCAGTGGGAGTTTACTCGCTCACCTAAGGATTCTCAAAAGGCAGGCCGATCTGCGTCGTCCTCTTTTCCTCTGTCTTCACGCAAATGACGGGGATCTGGGCCTGTTCCCGGGAGAGTAGTATATCTTTCTCGTCGGACTCGTTAATGGAAAAAGCTTCTTCCAGTTTGTGGTGAGTAATCCCAGTTCTGATGTGCAGTAGTTATTTTAAGAGACTGTAGCAGTAACATTATGTACAAAATAAGTTTAAAAATAAGTTATGAACAAAATAGCATAATTGGTTACGGGCATGTAAAACGTCAGCCATCCTCTTTAAAACAGGCCATTCATTGCACCCAGACCAAGAACTAGACCACCAAAGCAGTTTGGGGGGGTTGGAGGAGATGGGAGATGATTGTGGAAAAAAAGACAATGTTGTTTAGGTTCCTCCCTTTGCGGTGTAGATCCTCCCAGCTCCTTGTGAGGAAGTCTGAGAATTTCCGCAACGCACAGATCTTAGACCTGCCAGCCAGGCTCCCTGACCCCCTCAGGCATCCTACATTAAGTAGTGAAAGAGTTAGCCCCCCCTTAACTATGGAGCAACAGGCACAGATCTCAGACCTGTCTGCTAGGCTGCCCTGTGGAAGTACTGCTGTAGTAGGCCTGCTCACAGATCTCAGAACTGTCAACCTGCAGCCTTAGGCATCCTTCATTAGTAGTACAATAGTAATGCCTCCCTCAGCTGTGGATCAAGAAGCTGTTTAGATAAACCAGAATAGGGAGTTGTCATATTGAGGTCAAATTTGCCTGTAGATCTAATCAGCTTACCAATTATACTAACCTAACCTCTGAGGGTTATATGTAATAAAAAATAAAATAAATAAATAAATAAAGACCTTGGATCCGTGCTTGAGGGCAGATGCATGGAAAGCTGTCAAAGGACACTGGTGGTTTTTTTCAGTGAGAGGACGGCAGGTTAGGTGAAACACTGCACTTAGCCTACTGTAGGATACCACAGACCGCTGGTGGATCCTTAGAGCCTTCTGGGAGGGAAGGGTTAATCCTATACTCCCCCCGCATGCACTACATACATACATGCATACATACATACTTTTGTGTATATATAGTGTATACGTACAGTATGTCGACACTCCTTAAAATGTGTGGTTTCGGCTATTTCAGCCACACCTGTTGCTGTCAGGTGTATAAAATCAAGCACACAGCCATGCAATCTCCATAGACAAACATTGGCAGTAGAATGGTCTTACTGAAGAGCCCCATAATAGGATACCACCTTTCCAACAAGTCAGTTCAAATTTCTGCTAGACCTGCCCCAGTCAACTGTAAGTGCTGTTATTGTGAAATGGAAACGTCTAGGAGCAACAACGGCTCAGCCGCAAAGTGGCAAGCCACACACGCTCACAGAACGGGACCGCCGAGTGCTGAAGCGCGCAGCACATAAAAATCGCGTGTCCTCGGTTGCAACACACACCATCGAGTTTCAAATGGCCTCTGGAAGCAACGTCAGCCCAATAACTGTTCGTCAGGAGCTTCATGAAATTGTTTTCCATGGCCGAGCAGCCACACACAAGCCTAATATCACCATGCGCAATGCCAATGGCACAAGCTCGCCGCCATTGGAGCAGTGGAAACACGTTCTCTGGAATGATGAATCACGCTTCACCATCTGGCAGTCCGACAGACAAATCTGGTTTGGCGGATGCTAGGAGAACGCCACCTGCCCAAATACATCGTCCAACTGTAAAGTTTAATGGAGGAGGAATAATGGTCTGGGGCTGTTTTTCGTGGTTCGGGCTAGGCCCCTTAGTTCCAGTGAAGGGATATTTTAACGCTACAGCATTCTAGATGATTCTGTGCTTCCAACTTTGTTGGAACAGTTTGGGGAAGGCCCTTTTCTGTTTCAGCATGTAACGAAGCGAGGTCCATACAGAAATGGTTTGTCGAGATCGGTGTGGAAGAACTTGACTGGCCTGCACAGAGCCCTGACCTCAACCCCATAAATTTGAACGCCGACTGCGGGCCTAATCGCCCAGCATCAGTGCTGACCTCACTAATGCTATTGTGGCTGAATGGAAGCAGGTCTCCAACGTATAGTGGAAAGCCTTCCCAGAAGAGTGGAGGCTGTTATAGTAGCAAAGGGGGGACAAACTCCATATTAATCCCCTTGATTTTGGAATGAGATGTTCGACGAGCATTCTTTTGGTCATGTAGTGTACAAACATACAGTGCAATCGGAAAAAATTCAGACCCCTTGACTTTTCCCACATTTTTGTTACGCTACAGCCTTACTCTAGAATATATATATTTTTAAAATTCTCATCAATCTACACAAAATATCCCATAATTACAAAGCAAAAAACATGTTTTTTTTTGCAAATGTGTAAAATAAAGGAAATATCATATTTGCATAGGTATTCAGACCCTTTACTCAATACTTTGTTGAAGCACTTTTGGCAGAGATTACAGCCTCAAGTCTTCTTGGGTATGACGCTACAAGCTTGGTAAACCTGTATTTGGGGAGTTTCTCCCATTCTACACTGCAGATCCTCTCAAGCTCTGTCAGGTTGCATGGGGAGCATAGCTATTTTCAGGTCTCTCGAGATGTTCGGTCGGGTTGAAGTCCGGGCTCTGGCTGGGCCACTCAAGAACATTCAGAGACTTGTCCCGAAGCCACTCCTGCGTTGTCCTGGCTGTGTGCTTATGGTCGTTGTCCTGTTGGAAGGTGAACCTTCGCCCCAGTCTGAGGTCCTGAGCGCTCTGGAGAAGGTTTTCATCAAGATTCTCTCTGTATTTTGCTTTGTTCAGCTTTCTCTCGATCCTGACTAGTCTCCCAATCCCTGCCACTGAAAAACATCCCCACAGCATCATGATGCTGCCACCACCATGCTTCACAGTAGAGATGGTGCCAGCTTTCCTCCAGACGTGACGCTTGGCATTCAGGCCAAATAGTTCAATCTGGTCTCATCAGACCAGAGAATCTTGTTTCTCATGGTCTGTGAGTCCTTTAGTTGCCTTTTGGCAAATTCCAAGTGGTCTGTCATGTGCCTTTTCCTGATTTGCTTCCATCTAGCCACTCTACCATAAAGGCCTGATTGGTGGAGTGTTGCTGAGATGATTGTCCTTCTGGACGATTCTACCATCTCCACAGAGGAACTCTGGAGTTTTGTCAGAGTGACCATCGGGTTCTTGGTCACCTCCCTGACCAAGGCCCTTCTCCCCCGATTGCTCAGTTTGGCCTGTAGGCCAGCTTTAGGAAGAGTCTTGGTGGTTCCAAACTTCTTCCCTTTAATAATGGTGGAGGCCACTGTGTTCTTGGGGACCTTCAATGCTGCAGAGATATTTTAGTACCCTTCCCCTGATCTGTGCCTTGACACAATCCTGTCTCGGAGCTCTACGGACAATTCCTTTGACCTCATGGCTTGGTTTTTGCTCTGACATGCACTGTCAACTGTGGGACCTTATATAGACAGGTGTGTGCCTTTCCAAATCATGTCCAGTCATTTGAATTTACCACAGGTGGAGTCCAAGTTGTAGAAACATCAAGGATGATCAATGGAAACAGGATGCACCTGAGCTCAATTTCGAGTCTCATAGCAAAGGGTCTGAATACTTTTATGTAAATAAGTTATATATTTTTTTTATACATTTGCAGAAATGTCTAAACCTGTTTTCACTTTGTCATTATGGGCTATTGTGTGTAGATCTATGAGGATTTTTTAATTTTTTAATACATTCTAGAATAAGGCTGTAACATAAGATGCAGATTAAAAGTCAAGGGTTCTGCTTTCCCGAAAGCACTGTATTTGCACACACACGCGCGTAACCGCACACTACATACATAATATAGGTCGTCTACATGCCCTTGAACTGTAATGCTCCCCTTAACACTTACATTGGACTGTATACACGGAATGTCTTAACCAGGGCCTAAAACCAACACCCGTCAGGTCAGTGCTCCACAGTGCGAGCATTTCACTTGCATTTGTGAATATAAATAGTGTAGCTGCAGTAGCTGTTTTCAAAGTATTTCTGCCGTTTTGTTTCATAGTTGGTAAATGAATTTCACAAAGTCAAAGAACTACGTATCCTGTCCCACCTTGCGCTGCTGAGTGAATTATATACTTATTTAAATGGGTCTAATTTACTTGAAACGAAAGTCTACTGAAGTGATACTTTGTCCTTCTTGGCTATTTACATTGTTTTGTTCACAAGCTAGGTTGTTTTTCAATGTTTGAGTTTCAACTGTTAGGGAAGAGAAGACAATGTGGTTACTAGTCAGACTCAATCTCTAGGCACAAACATGTTCTTGAGTTGCATTACCACGGTAACCTCCCGCCTCATGAACATTGTCTCATCTGTGATCTTTTGGTTAAAAGATTAAATTAAACAATATACCATGTTACTTCTTACTAGTAATACGTTTGTTTTAGAAACATTACAAAGCATGTTCATCTGTTTTTTTTTGTGTTTTGTTGGTGTAATTTTAGGGACATTTTTTTTTAGCTGGTAAAAAAATCTGAGTGGCTGGTAGATTTTATTTTTATTCATCTACCTGCCACAGTGGATGCTGGACCAAAAAGTACAGTTTAGGCCCTGGTCTGAACATATGGGTTTCATGTTACCCCAGAGTTTGTGTGTGCTTGTGTGTGTTTTGCCTCTGGAATGTGTATGTCAAAGGTCCATGTGGACCCAGTGTGTTTGGGAGCCCCGTTAAGTGGCGATAACCGGGCTTTCCAGTCGTGGCCTTGTTTTGATAGAGGTTGGCGTGGAGCCACTGCATACTGGCAGAGCAGGGGGCAGATTCAAGCCCAACCGAGAGGGCAGCAGTGTTTATGACCACATACCAGCCTAGCGGCTAAGCTAGGGAGACTGAGGGTGCTAAATTGTGATGGTGTTATTACTACTGTTCGTTGTGTGTGGCAAGGGGAATAGGAAAATGAACAAAGGCTGAGCTTCCTCCTCTTCCAAGCGCTGCCGTTCTCAGAGTTATAGATTTAAAGATTGGGTTCCGCTCAACACTATGAAGGCACCACGCGGGTGAGTGTGTGTGTGTGTGTGGGTTAATGAGTGTGTGTCTTCTGGAAGTAAACAGTGTAAGTGGAAGGCAGGGTTTATGTTTTATTTTGTCTGTTGGCTTGGCTGTATAGGGAGGTGTAACTGTAAACTGTGTGTTAGGGTTGGGTGGTATCCAGATTTCCTACCTTCTTACCGTGCCTGTGTCATCCCGGGATATACGGTATTACCGGTAGTGCGCACAAGGGGCTGTTTTTTTAACACGTAAAAAAAAAAGTCCCAAAAACGTTATTTACCAGAATGCTAACAAGTACTAAGGAATCCCCATAGTGGATGCTAGGTAAACGCTAACGAGTGCATGCATTTTCTACTAAGACCGCGCATAAAGTCATGCAAGCATGTCAAAACAGTTTGGAGCACGCACAAAACAAATATTAGACCGCAGGGATCTTAATCTAGGAGGGGATTGTCTGCTGCTGTCACCAAGAAGCTTGATCTTGCTAGCTAACATTAGCCAGTTGGCAAAAGCCAGTTCACAACTTGACTGCAGGTATTTATTTAAAATGTACAAGTATTAAAAAATAAATAAAAACGTATTGGAAAATCCATACCGAGGATTTTTCTAAATTCTCGGGATACGGTATAGCCCAACTTTTCTGTGTGTTTTTGTTGGTCTCTTTTCGTCTTTTCATTCTTAGGCATGTCCAGTCATGTCCCTCTGTGGAGAATGGGGATTTTCAGTTGTAAACCACACAAACACATTCTCACTCAGGAATTGTATTCTTCATTTTCTTCAATAGTAGTAGGGTGTGTGTGTGGACACATTTTAATATACTTGTTAGTACCAAAATTCCACACAAGAATAGTAAACCAACTAAAACTGTGAGGACATTTTGCCGGGCCTCACTATTTTAGGGTTCGTCGTTAAGTTTCTCTAGGGTTAGAGAAAATAGGATTTTGAATGGGAATCAATTGTTGGACCCCAAAAGGTGTGTGCATGTGTGTGTAAAAATATGTCTATGGTGTATGTAAGCACCTGAGCTGAGACTGGGCTTCTACCACTACACTATCAAATTAGAGCAGCAATGTATGTTAAAAAATTGTCCCGCTTCGACATGAAGTGCTATTCTGAAATGAACAACTTTACCCTACCCTTTATAACAATCACCATATATACTGATTGTTTAAAGCAAAACTACCAAAACTAATGCTAATGATGATCTTGAACAATAAAATATAATGTAGTTGTCTCCGGTAGCTTCATTTTATTCAGGTAAAATACAATTTTCAACAGTGCATTTGTTAACAATAACCTAGAAAATTACATTGGTTGTCATTTTACTAATAAAGCCTAATATTGCGCTAGCCATTTTACAAGCATTCGAATGCTGAAGATGTCGCACAGGTGTACAAGATCAGGAATAGATCTACCTCACAGTGCGCAGTTTGACTAAGCTACTGTAAAGCCTTGGTTTGTTTGGCCGGCAAAAGGACTTTTAGATCAATGACCGTCAACGGAGTTACATGTTATTTCAACACTGAAGGAGAGGAAACGGGACACATGTTCTCACAAAATATGCTACTGTAGGTTTTTTTCGGAAGGTAGAAAGAAATGAATATGAGCAACAACAACAAAAATGTAAACCGGCGATTCGTAACATTTTAATCGATTTTTCTGACCCGACGCATGCTACATTAGGATCGATGCACGTGTATCTTAATCATTTGAACCGGGGACCAATGCGTAGTTGTTACATCCCTTATAGGCCTACATGTCTTTTTTAGTGTCTAGTTTTCTGAGCGTTCTTTCAAAGACGTTATGTCAATGGGTAAAGTAGGCTATATGGATGTCAAATCTATGTAAACAAATAAGTACATAAACAAAGGGAAACCTGCTGCTGAATCCCAGAGGTAGCCTAAAGCTACAATAACAATCTAGGCCTATATTCCATAGTCTAGAGACGTAGGAACAGACACAAGAAGTAGGCACAGATTTTCATGGGGACCAATGTTCCCAGGCCACTGTGTGGGTAGCTAGCAATACAAGGCTCACAATGCTCAAACTATATTATTGGACAGATTTGCTCAATGACTTAACAACCCCAATTTAGGCTAATATGTTGCCATTGGCTGTTATGCAGACACCCAGTAAGAGTCAGACTGAATCAAATGTTTTGCATGTGACATTACGCAACTAACAAATTGATATGATCGTGGTGGCCTATTGTCGTCAATTCACCCTACCTATTGTCATTGTGTGGCAGGCTGGAAGCCATTTCAAAGCTTTCTGCTGGCTATGAGAAATTGTCCAGCACTCTCTCAGCCCTGTAGTCACATACAGTCCTGCGGTCAATCTATCACTTCATCACACCCCCTAATCCGTGTCTCTCTCGTTGCAGGATATCCATGAGCTCCGATTTCCAGCACTACAGTTTCAGGATGCCTAATATCGGGTTCCAGAACCTTCCCCTCAACATCTACATTGTGGTGTTTGGGACCGCCATCTTTGTCTTCATCCTCAGCCTTCTCTTCTGCTGCTACTTGATAAGGTATGATCAACACTGATGCGTCCTAGTTGATGTAGGCTAGTTCCTAGTTTCTATAGTCTCCTTTGGAAATCTTTGTGTTTAGGTTTCCTTGCCACCGGTGCCAGACAGTGTAGATTCTTAGTGTGGAGTTATTACATTTGTTTGTGACCCCATATTTGACCCCATTCATTTTTTTTGATTGAAATCAACAGTACTTTTTTGTTGTTGACATCAACCAAGCCTCACTTCAACGTTTACGGAGGCCATTTTTTTTAATGCTAGCACACTGAAGTGTTTGTGCAATAAACCACAGATTCTTCAAAGCTGATTGACATAGGCTAAATCCATTGCTTCGAGAATGACTTGGCATATCCAATTATGAGACAGCAGTGTTTTTAATCTCAACACCAGTGGTCAAGTAAATGACTTTGTTTATCCCATATGAGATGCAGCATTTTCACTGTAACCACATTGGTTATTGATATTTTCATACCACTGAGTTAGATGGTAAATACGTCCAGACTGCGAGTGAATTCACAGTCATACACTAAAAAGGCATTGCTCGGGTGTCATTACTCTGCCAATACTTTGGCACCGGTCTTATGTTGGATTCCATTCGAGTGTCGTACTCGAGGCCCCCCCCCCCCCTGTTTCGCCTCCCAGGATGGTATGTTCCACCATGTGATGGTCTGCTCTCTTTACAGCACACTGTGCGTCCCAAATGGCACCTTATTCCCTACATAGTGCAATACTTTTGTCCAGAGCCCCATAGGGGCTGCCTAATGAACATGGTTCAGGCTTTCTCCCAAACACGAGTAGCCTAGCCGTGCTGTTTTACAAGAACTCGGTGTACTAGAGGGATTATTGGTGTCCTTCAGTCCAAGCAGCGCACGTTTCTCTCTCTGCTTTAGTTTGTGGAACTAGGGGGGACAACATATTTCCCCTATAAAAGAGGGTGATGCTTTTAATACAGCTTTAAGCCAGTATGACGTGAGAACAGAAGGATAAACAGCATGAGAGAGGAGAGGAACACAGGCAGATGGTACAGCTCGGGAGAGAAGGAAACTTCTTTAATCCTTCTCTCCACCATGTCAGTGACAAAATGTCCCAAATGGCACCATATTCCCTATATAGGACACTACTTTTGACCAAAGCCCTATTGGCACTGGTCAAAAATAGTGCACTATATAGGGGATTGGGAGTAATTTGGGAAGCAGCCACAGGCTTTTCACCATTCACACTAGTTTACTTTGAAGACCTGCTTTGAGCACGGGTAGAAACAGAGTTAGCCGAAACGAAGAACATTTAGGCTACTTTAAGCGAGCAAAGGCGCTCATGTTGTAGGACTTGCTAAACTGTGTTGCCAGCCTGCTATCATCAGATGTGATGATGAGACTAGAATGTGTGCATTTTCAGGCTCCCAGCATGCAACACTCAGCGGGGCTACCAGGCAATCCGGTAGTTCATCAGCTGCATATAAAAAAATGACTTGTATCGTGTCCGCAGCAAATAAGGCTGGATTTGTATCTGAAGTGTAAGCGCTGTTACCTAATGTGTTCAGGCTACAGGGTTTTGAACTCAAACTATGACCTAGCCTAACCTTTGCGGCTCCGAACAAAGCTTCCAAGGCTTTTACAACCAACCAGCGATATGTAATGCACTAATGAACTGCAGCAGTGGTTTTAAAGTAGTTGAGTGCACAGATGGACAGAAAAGCGGCAGGTCTGTCTTGCGCTTAATGAATGCCTTAAGTAATTGAAGCGAGGCTCGTGTTAGTCCAATTATTAGCCAAACGGTCAAATTATTACAGTCTGCTTCGGTCTTTTAACAAACCAAAATCCACTTTAGTTTGTTAAAAGCTCAGGTTTGTTAAAAGCTCAGTAAATGCATGTTATCCAAGACGGGTCAATCTTATTTGCTGTCATTAGGCCTAAACAACTCTTTTCTTGGTGGTCTGGATTTAATCAAACTGTATGGCATATTGGGTCTAAATTCAATTTGAGTTATTTTAATTTTGTGTGTGTTTATCATGTTCTTTTCAAATTAACCCTTTTTTCATAAAGGCTTATAAAAAGAGATTCAACCGCACAGTTTGGAGAAGGTATCGCTGACTTGATCATCTGAACTGGAGAACAAAAATCCCACCAGAAAAATGATATCCAGGCTTGTTCTCCCCTGCTGAAACATTTATTCAAAGCTGCTTAGCTGCATAATCACGACCACAACTCCCAACCTCGAAGAGGCTTGTGTCGTGCTTCTCATGTGAAGTCCTTAGGCATCCTCTCTTCTCTTAGATGGAAATCCAAGGGCAGCTGTATAGATGTTGGTATAAATCTAGCACTGTTTATGCATGCTTCCAATTGGCATCTTATTCACTATATAATGCATTACTTTTGACCAGGGCCTATAGGGCTCTGAGTGGTTAACCAGCGCTCGACACGGCTGAACCTTGGACAACTAAATTAGTATTATCTTCTTAAAGAATGGCCCCTTCCCTTCAGCACGTTTGAAGTCCCAGACCTTGCTGTATTATATTGCCCGGCAATAAGATTTTTTTTTTTACTGGAGATCTTATTGGCTCTCCACTCTAGCCCCTCTGGTCTAATCAAGGTGGTCATTGGCCAAGAACGTTGGAACTCTGTAGCATTTCTTACCTAAAGCAGCGAGAAGCAGCGTGTCTCAACCCAAATTCACCCTGCCCTGTACCTAACCCAGCGGGGGGGGGGGATGGTAAGTGTGTTTCTGCTTTTGTTTCGATGTTTTGCCCCCCTCAAGACAAACTATGAAATTGATGCAGTGTCACGTTAAAATTCAGGGAGGAAAAAGAAAAGGGGAAAAAAGGTGGTCTGATTTACCAGTTAATTTATATAAAAATGAAAGATGGTGTCTTTGTCCCAAAGGGCACCCTATTCCCTATATTGTGCACTACTTTTGAGCAGTCCTATGGGCCCTGGTCAAAAGTAATGCACTGTGTAGGGAATAGGATGCCATTTGGGACGTCGGCCGTTTTTACTCTGAAAGGCTTCTAAAGATGCGGTCTCCCTTACACCTGTGGCCCCCATGGTTCCCTAAATCACAATAACCACCCACCCACCCAACCACACACACACACACCACAAAACCACAAGGCCTCACTGGATAGGCTACATTTCCCATTTATATTAACAGCACAGAAACAGTTTGATTAGCCTTGACCAAGTTTAATTTCCTTTAGAGACAGATGGACGCAACACTGAGCCCGGTCTTAACTTTAGCCCCCTTCACATCATACCGAGGCTCCAGTGTGAAGTTTCCCCTAGATACAGATCTAGGATCAGCTTCCCCCAATCCTAACCTTAACCATTAGTGGGGAAAATGCAAAACTACCCATAGACGCTCATCTTGCGTCAACTTCACCCTACTCCTCACACCCAGTCCACAGATGACCCTCTAAAAGCTGGGCAAATACGGGACAAGGAGAGGGGAACGAGGCCAGTCGGGCTCTGGAGCGGACGTGCGAGCGCTCGCTCTCCCAGTGTGGCCCAAGCAAACACAGCTCGGACAGCTTGACGTGAGGCTGAACGTCACAGCTAGACTCGACTCCCTCCTCTTGGTTAGTCCCGAAGTCCACACACATACGTGAAATAAGCCTGTGGCTGGCGACACACACACACATTTCTGTTTTAGAAGTCAGTTACATTATTTTAGTATAGGAGTCCATGGAAAGATCACATTCTGAAGCACCACGTGGCCCTTCTGTGGGCCCCTGTACTAAATGTTACCGAAATTTTAATCTTGCCCCTCACACCATGCTAACAGGGCCACTCATCAAATCACCCCCTGCCCCTCACCTTTGACAACCCCTCACCTCTGACTTCTGCCCCTTGCCCAGTGGGAGTCTCTGCACCTTTACCCGCTGCTCTCTTTCAGAAGGTGTCAGTCTCTCTCCTAGAACTGTGCTGCTGTGTGTTACAGATCCCTCAGCCTCTCGCTCTGCTCCGAGAGGTTAAGGTTACTAGTAACGGAGGTAAATCTTCAACACCTATGTATCTCAATATTTCTCTTTTTCTCCTTCTTTTTTTTTTTATACACTGAGTGTACAAAACATTAGGAACACCTTCCTAATATTGAGTTGCACCCCCTTTTGCCCTCAGAACAGCCTCAATTCATTGGGGCATGGACTACAAGGTGTCAAGCGTTCCACAGGGATGCTGGCCCATGTTGACTCCAATGCTTCCTTAAGTTGTGTGAAGTTGGCTGGATGTCCTTTGGGCAGTGGACCATTCTTGATAGACACGGGAAACTGTTGAGCGTGAAAAACCCAGCAGTGTTGCAGTTCTTGACACACTCAAACTGGTGTGCCTGGCACCTACTACCAAACCCTGTTCAAAGGCACTTAAATCTTTTGTCTTGCCCATTCACCTTTTGATTGGCACACCCACAATCCATGTCTCAATTGTTTCAAGGCTTAAAATTCCTTCTTTAACCTGTCTCCTCCCCATCATCTACACTGATTTTGAAGTGGATTTAACAGGTGACATCCATAAGGGATAATAGCTTTTACTTGGATTCACCTGGTCAGTCTGTCATGGAAAGAGCAGGTGTTCCTAATGTTTTGTACACTCTGTGTATATCCCTCCTACTGTCTTTCGATTCTGTTTTTCATTGAACATGTTTTATTTTTGTCCATTGATTTGTGCTAAAGTGAATGGCTGGTGTGTGACAATACAAACTGACCACTGGTGTTATCTATGATATTCCTTTTTGCTTCAGGTGATGGGAAAATGTGTAAACGGGAGTTACCAAAATAGTTATTTGTTTATAAATGTCTGTTAATATCCAAGCTAGTGTAATGTTAATGCACTGCGTATATTGACTGTTCGTAGTAAAAATGTTCACAGGGTGGTGGGTGTGTGTGTGTGTATATATACTCACTGTTTTCATAATATTTGTGGATCTATTCAGATTGCTTTGTGCTTGTCAGCTAGGCCTATCTCATGGCTGACTTTCTTCAAGTTAGTTGTCATTTTCCGTTCACACACCGATGCGCGCCCAGACACTTTTCAAAGGGTTATTTATCTTAAGAATGTGGACTTGAACTTCCTTCCCTATGCTTGGCTGCCTCTCTCTCTTGAGTTGACCTAAATACTCCTCTCCCATTTTGTTAACATTATCAAGCCCCCTAAAGGGCTTTAGCTGCCCAACTAAAGATGAAGGTTAATGTGCCCAGTCATTTCCTTTCCTTGTCTTCTATCCCCTTGATCACTGATCTAAGAGGACTTTAAAAGTGAAAACAAAATGTCCGAGCCCTATCCAGTCCTATCACCCATCGTCGCTTGTTGAAGGTCCAGGCTGCATCACATCCGACCGTGATTGGGAGTCCGATAGGGTGGCGCACAATTGGCCAAGCGGCATCCAGGTTTGGCCGGGTTAGGCCATCATTGTAAATAACAATTTGATATTAACGGACTTGCCTAGTTAAATAAATAAATAAAAAAAGGTCAAGGGAAGAAGATCAAGAAAGGAAGTTTAGTTTTATTGGGATATGTACTGTAGTAAAGTAAAGCTCCCATTTCTCCCCCACAAATGACCCATCGGTCTCTCCTATCTAGCCTAGTCAGCAGTAACAAACGAAGGCCACTACGATAAAGTCAGGAGCTCTGGTTAGTTAGGCACTCTCACGCGGAAAGCATCCCTGCTGCATTCAAACGAATGACGGTGATAAAACCATGTGTTCCGCTGGCAGAAAGCGTCCGTGGGGGTGCTGAAGAGTTACTAATGTAACAGGGATGATTGGTTTAAAGATGTATCCTAGGCTATAACCACCTCAAGCTGTCAGTTGTGGTATTTTTTTTTTTTTTTTTTTTCTCTCGCTTTAGAGAGAAACTATTAGTCTCTTGACCTGGCGGACATTTTGTCTAAGCAGTCCAGGTCGGACCAGACCATTCATCATTCAGTACTGGGTTAGGCCCACATTTAAATTGAGTTGTGTCAAGGCGTGGAATTCCCACCTAGTTGTGGCAGAGGAGCTGTAACACAGCGCGACTGCTGACCAGTGCTGCGTCAAAGTCGTCACAAGGTCGTTTGAGTGAGATTGAGTTTGGTACTGATAGGTGGGTGGGAAGTAGGTTATGTTTTGGTCTGGTGGGGGGAGGTGTATAACAGCGTCATCAGGGTCAGAAGCAGCCAAACCAATTGGGGTTCAATGTCACAGGTACACAGCTGTGAGATGGGTGTGATTATCACACAGTATGCGTCCCAAATGACACCCTATTCCCTATATATAGTGCACTACTTTGGACGAGAGCACATGGGGAATAGGGTGCCATTTGGGATACACCCGTTATGGAATAAAATGGGCAGAACAGGTGCCCTGCCCGACCTCGGGTCATTCCATTATTATTCATTCCATTATTCGAAAGGCATTTTGAAATGCCAAGTGGAACGAACCACTTACGATGACAGACAGAATTTACTGTGTGTGTATAAAGACTTCATAGGGAAAGCCCTGGATTCAATTCAGTGGTTATTACAATGACCGTAGCTTTTATCTTCCATCAACTCATCTGGATTGATTTATGACTTCAAAACTAAAGATAAAAAAAACAACAACTGAAGGTTAAGATTGAATCCAGGCTGCCATCGTCAAGATATTGTACAGGGGTGAGTTTCCTGAAAGTTTCGTAGCACTAAAATCATTTTTAATCCAATGTAGACCTGACTAGTTCCAAACTGCAGCACTGTCATCAATGTCTGTTTCTACCAGGGGTGGAAAAAGTACCCAATTGTCATACTTGAGTAAAAGTAAAGATACCTTAAAAGAAAAGTGAAAGTCACCCTACTTGAGTAAAAGTCTAAAAGTATTTGTTTTTAAATATACTTAAGTATCAAAAGTAAATGTATAAATCATTTCAAATTCCTTATATTAAGCAAACTAGGCGGCACAATTTTTTATTTATGGATAGCCGGGGCACACTTCAGTCAGACATAATTTACAAAGTATTTGTGTTTAGTGAGTCTGACAGATCAGAGGCAGTAAGGATGACCAGGGATGTTCTCTTGATAAGTGCGTGAATTAGACCATTTTCTAAGCATTTGAATTGTAACGAGTAATTTTGGGTGTCAGGGAAAATGTAAGGAGCAGAAAGTACACTACTTTCTTTAGGAATGTAGTGGAGTAAAAGTAAGTTGTCAAAAATATAAATAGTAAAGGTACAGATACCCCCAAAAAACTACTTAAGTAGTACTTTGAAGTATTTTTGCTTTTGGATTTTACACCACTGGTTTCTACAGCGTCTAAACAGTTGGATTTGACTTGCTTTTATTTCACTGCTGGAGATTTGAATGGAAATCGTTAAATCAGCCATGCTTTGCTGCCCTGAATGCTCTCTATCTATGCAGCTGCTCACTTCCTGTTTCAGGGTCTATTGACTTGTCACTGTATCTGAATGTACAGTGAGTGCAACTGGCGAGTTGTAGCGGCTCCTTTACTAATTGAAGAGATGCTGTGTTTCTCTGCGTTGTCCCTGCAGGTTAAGGCACCAGGCGCACAAGGAGCTGTATGCATACAAACAAGTAAGAGGCCCGTCGTCTACACACACACGCGTGCGCTCACACGTGCGCACACACACAAAATACTATGAACATGGTTTATTTTTCTCAGTATGTCACTGTAGTCTATAAATCCTCTGTTGCTGAATATACACATTATATAATACACACCCATAATATACATGCTGTAGAAGGCAACAGAGTAGGATGGTGGGCTACTTTCAGTGGAAGTGAGGGACTCGCCCTTTTATCAAATGTACGGCCGGTTTTAGCCAGCCAGGCCTGACTAGCTAACCCGTACCCTTTTCCTAACCTTAACCTAAGTCTCCAAACATGCCACGTCAATGATCCTAACCCTGCTGCGTAAATTCTCCTAACCTGCCACGAAAAAGTAATGATTTTGTTGATGCGCCTTTTAATCCCTTGAAGTGAGTGGTGAGGGCTTGGGCCTGAGCCACACAGGACCATCACTGCCTGTAACTGAACTGAACTCTGCTGTCCATTCATACGTCACCATTCTTCTAATACAAAAAAAAAAATGTATTGGATTCACTTCTGGATCTTTCCTTTGATAAAAAGTGTGTTTGTGTTGTCAATTCTAATTGTATGCCTTTTTTATTTCCCCTCAGGTTATACAGAAGGAAAAGGTCAAAGAGCTAAATTTGCATGAGGTAAGCGCTTACATTTTTTCTTGTTCTATTGTCTTGATACTGTGTTTCATGGGCTTTGAGTTGATATTGTTTAGCATTGCACCAGGTGTTGAAACTTTTATTGGACCAGACAGGGACATTCTGTAATACAACTGACAAGCTTAGCTGATGTAACCTATCAGTAACTGTGTTTGGTCGTGGTACTGAACTTCGGTTCTCTCAAATGCAACATTTCAGATGACAAACGCCATGTATTTGTTTAACCATTATCTAGAAAAAGATTGCAATATGTTAGGCTCTGTTCCTTCGAGGTAACACAAACCCTATCTCACTGCCAGAGTGTGCATCATGTTAAAGCTGTAATATGTAACTTTTCTGGTGACCCCTGACCAAATTCACATAGAAGTAGGAGTTATAGATCTGTCACTCATTGAAAGCAAGTCTAAGAAGCTGTGTATATGTTCTATGTGAGCTATTTCTATGTTTCCCGTTCTTAAGTTTTGTTTTTGTGTCTTTTACTTTCGGTTTTGTACACCAGCTTCAAACAGCTGAAAATAAATGTTTTTGGTTATGGGAAATCTATTTCACAGTGATTCAGATGGTACAATGATTCTCTACACTACTTGCTTGTTTGTTACACAAACTGAAATTAGGCAAACTCTTAGAATTTTTGCAACCAGGTTATGGCGGAGTGATTTTTGCATAGTGCACCTTTTTTAAGAGCCTAATAATTACAGGCAGTGAACAACAAAAATGCAACCGCAAACGATCGAGTAACCAACAGCAGTAGAGGCAGAAGAGAATGTGAGTAAAACTGGTCAGCTTAAATATACCACCATATTAAGGTAGGAAGTGTTTGTGGAATATGATTGGTGCGACGTCAGCTGATGCATATACTCTGGTTTCCTGTCTGAACCCGCTGCGCTTGATAAACTGAAGTCTCCATTGGTCTGGTATTTACATGGATTGGTTTGTTTTTTACTGCTTTGTTACTGTATATGGGTCCTGTATATGGGTCCCATGACATACATTTAGGCTACTTACTGATTTAGAAACGTGTGATATTGATGAAGCAGATTTATCAATGTCGTCTGAAGCGAACTGGTTGTTCAATAGCCACAACCTCCCTTAGGTTTCTCTTAAAAAAATTGATTTGTATCTCAACTAGACTAACCTGGTTAAATCCCAAAAATATATTAAATAACATTTTGTTTAAATAGCGAGGGAACCCAGTTATGCAAAGTGGACCTGTCGAGACCGATTTAGTTCAGCAGATTGTCATTGTTGTCTCATGTTTAGGGTATCCATGTCAGAAGACGCACATTGTGTGTGCATGCATCATGTCCTCTCTCATTATGCATGTCTGTACTGTCTCTGGAGCTTGTTACAGTCCATCTGTTGCGTCGGACAATGTGTTAAAGTCATGTCAGCCCAGCTGTACAGCTAGCAGCGTTAGCCCCTTTTCCACAGATCCCATTCATAGCCTCAGCCCTGGCCCCTGTTAAACTGGGCCCAAGTGGCCCTACTAGCCTCTCGCTAGCCCCTGCTACTCCCTTTAGCACGTTCATGCTAATGAAAAGGCTAGCGCTGGCACCCGTGTGTAAGGAGCGAACGCGCTACGTCGCTAACCGACCGGCTCACCGGCAGGGCAGGAATTTCCCACCGTGCAGAGCTCTAGTTATGTAGCCATTATTGAGTTATTCTATGTCTTTAAAAGTGGGAGAGCGCTACTGTGTCTGTGTGTGTGTGTGTGTGTGTGATTGTTGGACAGCTAAGTTATGTATTGCTGAAAAACAATAACACTCACCAACGCTGGCCGGGGGAATGACCCATTTTATTGAAAGGGCCTTGTCCAAGTAAATGTTTTGGAAAAAGTGTATAGATTGCGCCTCTTGCAGCTGTATACATCTAACCTCCATTTGACACAGAGCATGGCTACAACAGCTGTGAATAATACATTCATTGTATCCAGCTGAACATAACCCGTGTAAATACACGTAGGTCTACACACTTGCGGCGCATCACGTCGTGTCCTTGGTGTATGATGGACGGGGGTTGTATTGTGTGAGGAAGCGCAGCAGCTCAATACTGTGGCAGTTCAGTATTACAGTGTCCTTGATAGTACTCAGCCAATGGGCATAACACTCTGTCAGATAGTGTTGCTGTGACGTTGCACTGTACAGCCGCAGCAATTTACCATTCAAAGAACATTGGGGGAATATTATACGCCAGGATCTAACATTAAAGGAACATTTTATGCCTAAACCTTGTGGCAAAGAAGGCTAATCAAAATGTAGGACTATTGTATGTGGCTGTTGCGCTGTTGAGTGTTGACATTATCAAGCTTTGGCTTTGGCTTCAATAAGCTCTCGGCTCCGTTTGACTTGCCGTATTTTCACATGCGATCCTTCCCATAGCAAACAGAGGCCTACTTTTTTGAATGAATCGGCCGCTATCGTTTTAATAAGATAAGCCTAACTCTGGCTCTGCGTCACAAATGGCACCCTATTTCCTACATAGTGCACTACTTTTGTTCAGAGCCTTATGGGGACACAGACAAGGTCTATGTTCACAGCACTACTGATAATATCAGGAGCATGAATGAAATACCATTACAGGGGCATGGTTTGGTAGGAGCAGCAATGCTCCCTGTTTGCCAATAATTGCCTATAGATTGATTGTTTTTCAGTTTGAATACGCGTGCACACACACACTGCTTTTTATGAGCTTCGCAATGGACATCTCTGGTGACCAAGGGACTGTGGCCCTCAACAGTAGTTTTAAATGGGCCCCTGGGGGTGATCCACTGTCCCCACTCAGGTCCCCATTACGCCCCCTCACTGTCTCCAACTCAAAAGCTCTTTGTCCCCAGTTGCGTTTAATTCCAGAAATATCTCCGCTTCACAGTTCAAATCGACCCTTGGCCACTAAGGCCATTGGACAAATATAGCCTAACCGATAGCTTCACTTTTGCCTAGTTTCCTTCCATGCTGCTCGCTCTTCAGGATAGAGAGAAGGCAACTGGTCATCTGGAATGAAACACAGCCCCTCACCTCTAGTTCAGTGCAGTTGTAGAGGGGAGGAGGGCAACTTGTCAGGAATGAGATGCAGCCCATCTCTCCTCTAGCTCAGTGCAGTTGTACTCAGAATGGAAAACCCCCACTAGCCTCAGCCTGGGTCTCTGGTGACCCCATTTCCTTTCCAAGGTAGAGCTGCTTACCCTAACCCATAGTTAGCCTGCCTGGGCACGCACATACACACTGACCAGTACACATTCTGATACACGCACGCACGCACCTCACGTACAATACTCACATAACAAACTGCTCATTAAGCCAAAGGGCTTTAACAGGGTTTCTTAAGTGGCTACATGGGATTAGAACTACGCAGAACGGTACAAGGAGAACTTGATTGTTTGGTTAATAGGAATTGTATCTCACAAACTGGCCTAGCCTGAACCAGCGCAAGAGAGACATTTCTGCTGATCTTGGGTCAGTTTAGCATTTTCTCCACTAATGGTTAAGTATAGGATTGGGGAGGGGAAACTAGATCTGTACCTAGGGGAAACTTCAGACCGAACACAAGCCAAGCAACCTTTAGGTGGAACGGTAATAATAGAGCCAGACTGAATAAATGCATTTGCCGTCGTTAATTTTCATGAGGCCTGTTGGCATTCGGAGCAGAGCGGTTGCTTTTCAATCAGACACAGGCCGTCTGGCTTTGTTTTAAATGCTATCTTTGTGGACTGTGGTCTGTGTTGCTGGGTTGTTGCTCAGTGTTACGAGAGCAACAAGGAAAGTCTTATGTAAGCTGGGATGCGGACCAAGATGAGCAATGGGTGGCCAGGGCCAGTATTCATAAAGCGTGCTTGAGCTAGGATCAGGTCCCCTCTAATCTCTCGTGGACAGATCAACGTAAACATAACTGGTACTGTAGAATCTGTCGGGACTGTACGGGATGCGTAGGATAACGAGCAGCGGTTATTTGGGAAAAAAACATGTTTTAGCGTCTTTTGAATTTCGGAATGGGAGGGGACTTTCGGCCATAACTTACAAAGAGAGAAGGTGGAGCTCCTCGTTCTAGCAGTTCTTGATCCCTTCTCTTAACATGTATGGACCCAGAACTTCATCGAGCAGCTGACCAATTAAGCAATACTTTAGTTCAGGGTTAACCGATTAGGTCCCCTCTGTCCATATATTTGTATTCATTATGATTTAAAAGGCAAACCTGATACTAGATCAGCACTCCTACTGAGAAGCTTTATCAATATGGGCTGAGCTGGAAGCAAAAGTAAAGAGACACGAAATAGCCTAGTACTTATTATTACTGTATAACTGCTGTACATCTTGTATCAAAAGCGACAACTTCTTTACAATGCGATGATTGAGTTTATTTTAGCATAGCAGTTACATAGCATCAGATAGTTTGACATCGTGGGTGCTGAGTCTCTCGTGAGTGCTCTCTCTCTCTCTCTCCCTTTCCCCCTCAATCTCGCCCACCCCCCCTCTCCTTGAGTGGAGTGACAATTTCTTCCATAAAAATGTATTCCAGGGTTTGCGGTGGTTGGAGTGGTCGGGATTTTTCCCCCGCAGCGACAGAGATAGAGCGAGAGATCAGTGGTCTCATAAATATTCATATGATTACTGCTATCTCCAGTGTCCCTATGTCCTGACTCTTGAATCAATCAATCAAATGTATTTATAAAGCCCTTTTTACATCAGCAGATGTCACAAAATGCTGTACAGAAACCCAGCCTAATACTCCAAACAGCAAGCAATGCAGATGTAGAAGCACGGTGGCTAGGAAAAATTCCTTAAAGCTAGAACCTAGGAAGAAACCTAGAGAGGAACCAGGCTCTGAGGGGTGACCAGTCCTCTTCTGGCTGTGCTGGGTGGAGATAGTACATGGCCATTAAGGCCAGGTTGTTCTTCAAGATGTTCAAACGTCCATGACCAGCAGGGTCGTTCAGAGGTTGAGACAGCAGGTTCAGGGGAGAGAGAGAGAAAAAACCAGCAGGTCCCCGGGACAAGGTAGCACATCCGGTGAACAGGTCAGGGTTCCATAGCCGCAGGCAGAACAGTTGAAACTGGAGCAGCAGCAGGACCAGGTGGACTGTGGACAGCCAGTAGTCATCAGGCCAGGTAGTCCTGAGGCATGGTCCTAGGGCTCAGATCCTCTGGGAGGGGGGGTAATAACACTATGCTAACTTTAACTGTATGTAGGCAGGCTCCTTAGACTATTTTCAGTGCAGGTTGCTCTTGTAACCGTGGCTACACCCAAAGAGACTGCCTTCCAGAGTTGAGCACAGCGGCACACCAATTTATTCTAGTGATAGTAATACATCTACATGCCCTCGTACACTCACACACGCTGTGAGACCTGGGTGTGTGTTGTACTGAGCCCAGGAGGAGGTGGTGCTTTGATGTGCTGTTTGGTCCATATCGCGCACACAACTATCAGATTTAAAGCACTCCTCATCTACATGATCTAACGCTCACTTTCATAGATACCACACACACACACAGGAGGAGGTGGTGCTGAGACATGCAGTTTTGTGCCGTATGGAACATCACGCCTCTCCTCTCATTAGTGTACCAACATAGTTAAAGAGCGGACACCGTCGATCTAGTGAATGAGAAGGAGCCAGGGTTTAGTGTTCAATGGAGCTCAACAGAGAGGATGGCGTCTTGTCTCGAACTACACCCTAGACTAGAGAGAAACCTTAGAGGGCTAAGCCGGCAGTACCTCTTTTCATCCCCAGCCCCAAGCTAGTCTGTTTTTAAAAGGGAGGAGAGGGGGAGAAGTATGCCTTTTGTCCTTGAAGTGTAGCACTCCAAAGTAGGTCCCGCCCCGACGTAATACTGTAGCCAAATGGCCGCAGGTAAAAAGGATAGGCACATAGAGTTGGATAGAGGACACGCTTGCCACACATCCTATTTGCAAAGATGTGCCCTCTATCCAACTCTAACAGCACTAGCAGTTCTTCTATATTGAGGGAATGTTACACGCATTCTTGAATATGACCTAGTAATTTGCGTCACTGTGTAGTGAGCCTCCTGGGCCGTTGTCCCAAGACAAGATGTCATGCGTTGTACTGATATGGATTGACAGTACCCTTGGACATAGTGACGCACTTAATGATAATGGTAATGTTCCGATTTCAATGTCCGGGGTACAACATTACTAGCTTTGTCTGGTTAGAGCTGCCGTTACAAGGAGGATTCACCATGAACGTTGTGGAACCACCACTGGCAGTAATGTATACACACACAATAGTGCCAATAGGTCAGTGAATGGGGTGTGTGTGTACAGCAGCACTGACAAGCTAGTGAGTAGATGAGCTCTATCCAGTCTGCCGGTCTCCATCCTGCCTCTGTCAGCAGCGTTGTCTTGTACCTTCTCCATTGTGTCCACAGACAGACACACACACACACACTCCGATCTCCCAGTCCACACAGTCCTATTGTGACAGTGGGTTAAATGCTTCATCACAGAACGCGACACACACGCAAAACACACACTTCTCGCCGCCCACACAGAAAACAATTGTGACAGTAGGGCCAATGCTTCATCAGTCAGCCATAAACGCACTACCTCAGCCTCTCTAGCGCCCAGTCATTGTCACACACACACCAACCACTGCCTCTCAGCACGCCGTTCAATCGAACGTGCACTGCAGTACAAACAGTCTGCGTCCCAAATGGCACCCTATTCCCTACTTAGTGCACTACTTTTGACCAGGATCCATGAAGCTCTAGTCAAATGTAGTGCACTATATAGGGTGCCATGAGACTGATGCATAGCCTAATTTCTCCTGAGGTGTCCTATAACATTGCCGATTTGGCTTTGGGCGACCTAAGGTGAATGCTTACAGGTTTTCAGAATAAGGCCTGTGTACGTGCACTGCGCATACAGTAGTTTTTGTAAAGAACGATCCCTGCATCAATATTGCTAAAGCAGGATTGATTGAATCCAGCCCTCCACAAAAAGTGACTTTAAATACCCAGTCAAGTGTCCCTCTCTCTCCATGAGTGGGGTTCTCTTGTCTTACTACACAGCTAGTATTTGCTTCAGCATGGCCAAACTAGGCTATTAACTAGCTTTACTGGTCTTAGTTAGGCCTATTTGCCTAGCTGCCTGGGCTGGCACCCTTACGCAGGGAGGTACACACACGGTACACCACACCCAGCTGGGCCAGACTGGTTTGGGCTGAGGAGACCCTTACCGGATCTAGTTTCAACTGGTTTTTAATGGCTTGTGTGACGTTGAGGGCGCAATCAACATCATCGTTGTCTGGTTGGTGGATGTGTGCGTGCGACTGTGTGTGTGTCTCAGTGGTGTGTACAGTGTAATTTCTGGATTTAGTCAGGAGGCTATGATGAATCGATCATGCCCCTGTGTGCGTGTGTATGTGTTACGTAAGTTTAATTTCTACAACCCTCCAGGTGCAGAGGCCTTTTCTGTTTCCACTCTCCAGAATGCTTCCTCTGTAACGTCACAGTTGAATTAAAGCATTCTACTGTTTGAGGGAGAGGCTTCTTTCTCCAGCCCGAGGAGTCTTATCTCGAGGTGTCACCACTCTTTCTAGGCCTGAGAAATCACATATTGGGGTCTGGCATGAGAAGTGGTATATCGAGGTGATTGCTTATATCGTCGACATTCCTCTGGGCTCCAGGGCCCATAATTCTTAAAGCATCTAGTAGGAGTGCTGATCTAGGATCAGGTCCCCATGTCCATGTTGTCTTATTCATTATGATTAAAAGGCTAAACTAACTGATCCTAGATCAGCACTCTCTGAGACGATTCATGAATATATGCCCAGAAGTGTACAAATTATATATCAAGGCGTGTTGACGCTCCCTCTGGCTATGCCCAGACATGTTTTAGTTTGAGATACTGACGTCTGTCATCCTTGATGCGTTGCCATAACGGTACATACAAAACCCGATATCTCGAAGCTACATTCCAGGAAAAGACTGGGTGTGCTTCCTCTATCTGTCATCTGTGAAGTCTTTGTAGATTTGGGAAATGGTGTCATTGTCAAGTGTTTTAACTAAAATAATAAAACACAAGTCTTAAAATAGGCCAATGAGCACTTCCCTTCAGTGGGTCAAGTCTATTCGGTCGTTTTTTGGAGGTCAGTTTTGAGTCCATGTTTGATTTTCCATCCCGAGTCCAACCAATGAGTGATTATCTACCCACAGAGCATGCTTGTTTTTAGTTGCTCAGTTGAGCTGACCGTGGTGGCACCAACGACCGGAGTACAGCAGTTGACCTTTGTGTTCGAACCAATTCAACTCAACTTGAGGGTCGGCAGTACTGTTTGAGTGAGCGAGAGGAGAACAGCCCAACTCACTATGAAATAAGACGCCCAACTCAAACGAATTGTGTGCGAAGGAATGTCGCTAAACCACAATATGCAAACTCCTCTGTCTCTGTTCATGTAGTCTTTTTGTAAAGCTGAATAACAAGATACAACCTCTTAGTGTGTTTCTGTTTGGATATTTGTACTGCTGAGCGACAAATGTCCTCGACAAGGATAATGAGGCCTTCCCTGTATCCCAAATAGCACCATATTCCCAACATAGTGCACTGCTTTTGGCCAGAGCCCTATGGGTAGTACACTATATAGGGAATAAGGGTAGTGCACTATATAGGGAATAAGGTGTCGTTTTGGATGCAGGCCTTTTCTACAGGACAGTAGCAGTGGTTGGCTGTTTACGTTATTTCTGTTTTTCTGCCCTGCTAGTGCTAACAGCCCTGTTGTTCCCTCTCTGTCTTAGTCTCTCTTTCTGTCTCGATCTCGCAGTAAACTTCAACTACAACTTTGCTGCCTTGCTAACCCTGCCCCCCCCCCCCCCCCCCGCCCTTCTCTCTCTGTCTGTGTCAACAGATATGTGCGGTGTGCTTGGAGGAGTTCAAACAGAAAGACGAGCTGGGGATTTGCCCGTGCAAACACGCCTTTCACAGGAAGTAAGTACGCCAGAGGACTGGCTGATGCCCACACACTGTGCACAGAGCCTGTGGATGGGGCCTGGCCCAGCTAAGCCTAGGCTGTCTTCCAGACTCACTCAGCCCCAGTCTCACAATCACATTAAAAGGTGCTGTTGAGCACCATCTACATAACCCAATGTAATAGCCACACCCTGTACCACAGAGCCCCTTTCCCACCCAAACTGCGATTCCAAAGGATTGCCCAGTTGCACAATAAGTTGTGTTGATGATGAGCATGTGGGGCTAAGGGGACCCAAAATGGTGCATCCCACCTCCTCACACAGTCACATCCACACAGTGATTCCAGCTCAATCAGCCCAGTCCAATACACACACACAGTATGCAGCCCCATTTGCACAACAACAAGTTCTATTAATGATGAGCATGTGGGTCAAACTGGACCCAAAATGGTACACAGAGCCCTTCCCATCCAAACTGTGATTCCAACTCACTCCTTCTAGTGTAATTCACACACACTGTACTCAGCCCAGTCGCACAATAACAATAATATTGGTCTGTTGTTGATGAGCTTGAGGGGCAAAGTGGATCCAAAATGGTGGACCTCCTCTTCACACAGAGTGTTTATCATCAACAGTTAGTCCAGTGTTTCCAGCGCACTCAGCCCCAGTTGCACAATAACAGTAGCTTCTGCTGAGGGGCAATGTGGAGCCAATATTGTGGACCGGACCCCTCCTCACACCAAGTCAAACATGTTATGATTCGGCTGCAAAAGTGATGGTCCCCTTACTACCATTTCTTCACCGCTATCCACAGCACCCACCCCCTCCAAGTAGAGTAACCCGACACACGGCAACAGAGAGAGAGACTGAAGAAATCTGTGAAAGTAGAGGGGAGGGGGTGAATGCGATGGAGAGAGCGAGAGATTACAGAGAAAGGAAACGACCGATTGAGAGCAAAGTGCAAAGGAACACAATGCAGCGTTTGATGGATTGGAAGTCTCTGATGGCCTGGGGTCAAATGAGTTTCCTCCCCCCAGCATGACAATTTTAAATTGGTCTGTTTACATCGAGCCTTGGCCTAGTTTTTACCACATGACAGGAGCAGGGGCGGGGCCCACTCAATCACAACACACTGACTTGCATGTCAACACACTCCACTGATTGTGTGTGGCCCTCTGGGACCGTGCAGAGAACTAGATGGTACTAGAGAGCAGAAGATTTATGAACTACCCCCGCCTCCCTCTGTCCCCCTCATGTGCACCCCTCTAGTAGGTGACCGTGAGAAGGAAGCACAGTGGTACAGTCCCTCTCCCCCTTCACTCCTATGTGTGAATCCCTCTCCACCCCTGCGGGACCAGAGTGTACCAAAATAGAACTGCCATCCCACTGTAAATAATTCAGTAGCAATGAGTCATGGGCAGAAGCTCTAGTGTAGCGTCCCAAAATGGCACTCTATTCCCTATTTAGTGCAGACATTTTGGCACCCTGTTCCCTATTTAGTGCACAGTATACCGTGCCATTTGGGACGTGCCTCTAGTCTAGGCCCCATCAAACTACTGTACTGTCTCACGCTGTAGTCTCCCTCTCTGTTCAGTTAACAATGCATAGCACAGAGCATCCTTATTCAGTAGGGCTGAACATGTGGGGATGGTAGATGGCTGCAGATAGAAATGGAACACACAGAACAGGTAGACATAGAACACACACATTGGAGAATGATGAGTCTTTAAAAAAAAAGTAGTTTTTTAACAGCTACTGAGCTATTTCTAGCTGCTATGCGGAACAGTCTGCCCTGTGGAATAAGCCCGCTGGTCTTCTAGTGCTAGCTCTTTGTGAGCAGTCAGAAATAGATCAGCTGGATGCAGCAGTCCAAAGAGCTGAACTGAGAGGGCTAGTGTTTAGATAGACAACACTAGAAACACACGTCTAGTCGATGTTGGTGTCACCCACATTTGCAAGTGAGGATTTAAGCCTAGGGGTTAAGGGAGTTGGGTTAGTAACTAAAAGGTTGCTGGTTGGACTCCCTGAGCCGACTATGAAAAATCTGCCGATGTGCCCCTTGAGCAAGGCACTTAACCATAATTGCTCCTGTAATTCGCTCTGGATAAGAGCGTCTGCTATATGACCCTTTTTTTAAATGTGTTTTTATTTCACCTTTATTTAATCAGGTAAGCTAGTTGAGAACAAGTTCTCATTTGCAACTGCGACCTGGCCAAGATAAAGCATAGCAATTCGACACATACAACAACACAGAGTTACACATGGAATAAACAAAACATAGTCAATAATACAGTAGAAAAATAAGTCTATATACAATGTGAGCAAATGAGGTGAGATAAGGGAGGTAAAGGCAACAAAAAGGCCATGGTGGCGAGGTAAATACAATCTAGCAAGTAAAACACTACACTTTCTTCCACTGCAAATCTACCATTCCAAAGTAGAAATAGAAATAATGGGGTGCAAAGGAGCAAAATAAATAAATAAATACAATAGGGGAAGAGGTAGTTGTTTGGGCTAAATTATAGATGGGCTATGTACAGGTGCAGTAATCTGTGAGCTGCTCTGACAGCTGGTGCTTAAAGCTAGTGAGGGAGATAAGTGTTTCCAGAAAGATTTAACCATCTTGTTTCTCTCTATCCCTCACCATCCTCTATCTCCCGTCCCTATCCCTCCCTATCCTTTTCCCTCCCTCTCCTTCCTCCCTCCCTCCTCCTCCGCCCACCCCTCTCTCTCTCTGGCAGGTGCCTCATTAAGTGGCTGGAGGTGAGGAAGGTGTGCCCGCTGTGCAACATGCCTGTTCTACAGCTCGCCCAACAGGCGGGCGTCACCATCGACGTCACCATCGACGTCACCGTGCCCATACAGCAGCACCTGCCAGGCGTGGAAAATCTGGTGTAGCGCAAACCGCAGTGCTCACACACACACACACATGTACAGGTACACTTATGCCTCGATCACACCGACAGCGTCATTGCATTTTTGGTACACCAGAAGTACATTCATTTCCAATGGAACGCTGTGTTTACCTTGTAGCATCGAACTGTATGAGTAGGCGGCTTGACAGAAATGGTAGCAGAAGGTGAATGCTGAACTTTTGCTGCACACATATCCAGATGATGCCGTGCACCATTTTGCGCAATGACTCTGTAGGTGCGATCGAGGCGTTATATATGATTAAAAGACAGGGCAGAAAATGGAGAAACACAACAGTGTTACGATGCGGACAGAGACTCACGGCGACGAAGAAGTGAATCTGCTGCCTCATCTCTCTACCTTTGGTGGATTCACATACGGATTTTTTTATAATAACGGTTCTTTTTATTGACAATTGCATTTTTTCTTGTGGACACAGCCGTGGTCACTATTCTGACCGTTTCACAACCAAAGCACTTTTCTGGGGACACCAGCGTGTGACGAATAAGAGACATAAAAACCAACAACTACCACACGTTGATATGAAAATGGCTTCATCGTTTCGTTTTCTTTTTAACGACTAAACTTGTATTTTTTTTTCTTTTTTCTACAAGCACTTTAAACATTTTACTCAAACTTAAATTGCTTGTGAGGAGGTTGGAGTAGCAACAAGGTTATTTTATTATTACGATGAACCTTTTTTGTGTGTACATAGAGCCACATGAGTTCATTTTTTAGTTGAGTGGAGATTTTTCTTTGGGGGGGGGGGGGGGCATACTATCTTAAAGGGACAGTAGCCTCCAGATGAATTGACGTCAGGATACTCGTGGGATGCTCAAGGAACCTCAGAATTCTGTGGCCTGATCCTCCCTCTCCCTCACACATGCAAAAAAGGATATTGGAGGTGTGTGTATGAAGGGAGGGTCAGCCCAACCTCAGTACTTGGTGTTTAAACAACTTAATGTGAATTAAGAGGGCATGGGTTCGAATGTGGGTTTGTGACTAGGATGTGATTCACCGGTGCATCCGACTCTGCGTCCCCTCTTGCTTATGAAGGTTGTACAGTTTGTTACTCACTGCACACCTCAGCGTCTGCGTTCCCAAATGGCACCCTATTCTCTAAAAAGTGCACTATTTAGGGAATAGGGTGCCATTTGGGACACAGACTGTGTGTGTTTTTTACAAGGCCTTTCTGTGGCCACTTTCACGGTCTGCATCTGTCATTTCAGAAAAAAACTATAGTTACTATTCTGTTTGTGAACTAATTGTTAAAACGCAACAATGCCGAGGTCGTATTTTCATTGAGAGATTTTTCACTAGGAGGTTTTATAAGGGTCGAATCAAATTAAAATAGTAGAATTCCCCAGACACACACTCCCAACTGTGGAGGGGTCCTGGCCTCAGTCACTTCCTGTGGACGAGCGACCAGGAAGTAAGAGTAACCTAACACCCCGAGCCCATGGCACCCCTAGAGCTAACATCCAATCATATGCCTCTGTTCTTGTTACATAAGAACCCCACCCCCCCGGCCCGCAGCGCTCCCAAAGCATTACTCCATTCAGCTTGTGGCAACGGAGCGCTATGAAAACACATAGTTGGAAGACTCCTCTTTGGTTTTCTACGTTTAAAAATAAATCCCTCTCTTGCTGTCCTCTGGTTTGAGTTTGAATGAGGTTTAGCCTGATGGAAGTCTAAAACAACTATCCCAATCGACACACTAAATATAAATAGTAAACGAGTACTTCATATAATGACAAGATGATTTATATTCCATATTGTCTCCGACGTGATCATGTCTAGAATCATATATTCTATAGGCTAATCTTTATGAAACCTAGAACAAATACTGGTCCACTAAGGCAGGGGTTCTTAAACCTTTCCAGTTTGAGCACCAAATTAGAAATTGATTATCCTTCCCTGACCCAAATGGTCCGCCAACAACCCAAATGAAGAAGAAATAGTGCGTGATTATATTATCACATGCCCAGGTCCCACTTTGGGTCCCGACCCATAGTTTCCCTGCACTAAGGCATTGTTGCATTTTGACTGCTATACATAAACGTATAAAACCAGACACGTTTGCTCAGTTAATTGCATTTCCATTTCCAACTTTTGACACAGAATGATGGTAGTGAACGCTACAGGGTGACACAGCACTGCCTTGGAACGTGAAAGGCTTGGTGAAATGTACCAAGTTGTGACACTATGCAAACTAAGCAACAGACCTTGTCTCTTGTTTGCTAGCCGTTACTGATGTAGTAACAGGACCACCCGGGCATTCACTTCGTTCTCAATTCAGTCAACGATTCAAAGCTGCTTCTATGATTTAGTGATTACTAAAAGCTATTTAGCTTTAGCTTAGCATTGATCTAATTAGGCTATGAGGGATGTAGGCTAAGCATCTAGTTCAAATTCTGGCAGCACTCAGCATATCGGTAGATGTCATTGAGCTGGTATAGGCCCTGGTCAGCAGTCGTAGAGAATAGGTGTTTTAGCAGGCTCATTCTAGCGCTTTCCCCAATTGCGCTCTCCACACTGGTGTTTTGTTCACCGCTACACACACACACACACACACACACACACACACACACACACACACACACACACACACCAACCCCTCCACCCTGGTGCTTTGTTCACCGCTACACACACACACACACCAACCCCTCCACCCTGGTGCTTTGTTCCACCACCTTTTGTGGGATCACTGTAGTAAAAGTGCTGTGTGATAGTTTGGAACAGAGGGGGAAACAGTGTCCCATAGGTCAGGGGTCAGCTTGTGTCAAAGGTCACAGACTAGATCTAGGTGATGGGTCATAATAATGCCGTTCAATACACCTTCATTTATAAGACAGCCTTGTCTGTCCTAACAGGGTCGATTCGGTTCTTCCCTCTTAAGTGTTTGTAACTTTTCAGGACCCCGGCTTTTTCAGTGCCGAGCATCAGGCCCAGCTCCAGAACCACTGCGCTCGTGTCTCCTAAAAATGGAATGGTATTCTTAGAGTTCTAGTCAATTCTATGAACTGTCTTCCGTTTTTGAAGTGTTAAGACCACAGAGTCATCAACCACCCAACGAAATTGACTGTGTCCATTGGCCTTACTTTCGAACAACAACCGAGGGGAATGTTAGCCTACTGTCGCTAGCTGGTGAAAAGAATAGTATAACATTTGTTGCCAATATCAGAAACAATGCCCCCCCCACCCAATAATATCTATTGTGTTGGAGGATGACGATTGTGATTATGATATTTTTTTTAACTTGTGCTTTACTTACGATGTGTGTTCATTTTGGCCATTTGTTCGAAGAGACACTAGTCTGGCTGAATGTGGAATGAGAAAAACCATAACCTTTTTATTGAAGGCGCCCGCCGTTGCTAGCATGTGCGGGTCGCTTCGGTACCCGTTTGACTCTTCTGGGTTCTTCTGTGTGGCTACACACACAAATTTGCCTCGCAGGAACCTATGGAGGTGTCACCCTTTCTGTATATCACTCAAATATAAGTATATAACACACCTCTTTGTACAAAGAGACTTCGACTCGGATATTCATCTCAAAACTCCCAACTTTGGACCAGTCGAACTTATCTTTTGACAACTAGCCCCACCAGACTCCCATATTGTAACTCGTAGCCAACATGAAACACAGCCGGTCTTGAAGCTTCATCCTCTACTACGTGTGGTTGTCTCTGAATTTACGGTTTAGAGGGAGATATAACATAGGACTGGGCGAGACCGATAATGTGAAAGCATGCGATGAAATGGCGACTGCACCTGCAACCAATTGTACCATTGTAATTGTACATGGAGTAGTAGTAGTGTTGGTAGGAAGGCATACTGCATAAACACTTTTTACTGTGAGGGGTTGTGCATTGTGCACCGATAATTCTTCCATCAAACACTGCATCTGCGCACTTAACTGCCATTTGCCCATCCGAGAATTGTAACAATGCCAGCCATTATGTAATGATTTCTTTCAAATGAGAGTTGAAGGTCAGAAGAGAACCCTTATCTATTATACCCCATTTCTTCCTGTGTAACTCCCTAATCCTTCCCCCACGCTTCTCGGACCAGACATGGTTCTAGGTTCTCTCCGAGTCCTGGAAAGTAGCCACGGTCAAGTGCCAGAACAGCAGGCAGTTATAGGCCCTTACGCAAGAGGAAGGAATAATGTGTATATTCATAGTGAATAATCACCTATCGTCTACTAGTTATTACTGCACAAGATACCAGGCCAAATCTATTTGAAAAACATTGGGAGTTTGGACGGTTGAATTTAGTGATGAGTCACCCCACTGTAATCTCCATGGACGTCAGCAGTGTTCCAGAGACCGCCAGACTATTGGGGCTGTAATATTAAAGGACTATGATGTACTTGCTTCAATATCATGAATTACTGAGAGGAGAGTGAGGCTCTTTGTCACGACAGCAACCAAATTACGTAATAACGGACCCCTTATCGTGTATCCTTTCTATAAGGTGCTTTTATCTCAGAAAGTATACCCAGAGACAGAAGAGGAAGTGGAACATCCCACTCCCTCATTTTTGTTTTCTGTTTCAATGGAAGCCAAATGAACTAAGTAGACCAGACCAAGCTGCTATCGCATTGGTGTCTATAGTAGAGCCATCCCCTTAAGTAGACATTTTTTTCAATGGTAAACGGCCTGAGTGAACCATCTTTTGTATACCTAGCTGTTGGCACCCATTTTGTGGGCCAGGCCTCAAGGTCAAAGCTGTGTAATTGGCCGCTTGGGCCTCTAACACATCACTGCCTCACTGAAAACTTTCTCAATGTTGTGTATGGTGTGCATTTATTCAGTGTATAGTTCTTGTAGTGCGCCACCCCCGTTTAAGTACATCCCCTGTCTCGCCCCTACCCCACTTTATACCAACCTCCCACTATGTCCAATAGCCACCACCTTCTTCTCTCAGTGGGTCAACCTACCCCACCATCTTACCCCAACCTCCCACACTTTCTTCCCTTGATGGGTGAACCCTACCCCACCCTCATTGGGGGGTCTACCCATCCTACCCTGTGATATAACATTGTTTATAGAATTAAGAATTCTGCAGCAGAATATTTTTGAAGAAATTTGCTGTACAGTATTTGTAAGCTCTATTTTTGTATATTTAATTGCCATTTTGGAAAGAAAAAATAATGAATGCATTTCTTTTGTTAATTCTGTTTTATTCATAATGTTTTTTTGCATGTGACTGACTTGAACTGTAAATAAAATTACCACATTTTGGAAATAATGACTGCCTGTTATGCTTTATTAGTAAAGTTCCTTTACTTGGTTGTAGCAGCATCTTTAAAGGGGCAATACGGGATTCAAACAGCAGTGGTTCACCGCCTCATTTTTTGTAAACAGCTGAGGGATGGGGCTGGTGAAATGTAACCACTCCAATCCCAGATTGCGACTTTAACATTGTACTGCAGCGGAAGGTGATTGTTTACCGTGTCAAATAGTTAGCCAGATCTCGTGAAGATGTGGTAATACTCCTGAGGGGCATACTATGAAGGAAGCTATACTGAACAAAAATATAAACAACAATTTCTAAAGTAGGGGTGTGGATCTGAAAACCAGTCAGGTGCTGGTGTGACCATTTGCCTCATGCAGTGTGACATCTTCGCATAGAGTTGTGGCCTGTGGAATGTTGTCCCACGCTTCAATGGGTGTCCAAAGTTGCTGGATATTGTCAGGAACGAGCTGTCGTACACATCGATCCAGAGCATCCCAAACATGCTCAAGTGACAGGTCTGGTGAATATGCAGGCCATGAAAGAACTGAGACATTTTCAGATTCCAGGAATTGTGTACACCTTGTGACATGGGGCCGTACATTATCATGCTGAAACATGAGGTGATGGCGGCGGATAAATGGCACGACAATGGGCCTCAGGATCTCGTCACGGTAACTCTGTGCATTCAAATTGCCATCAATAAAATGCAGTTTATTGTCCGTAGATATGGTGATAGGCTTTTAGAAGTGCCGTCTTTATTTTATTACTTATCGTCATGCCATCTTTGTACACAAGTACCTTTTTCCCCCCAATCCTATTTAAATAATTGTATTAAGTCATACAAACGTTTTACTGTGCATCAGTGGAGTTTAATCTCAAGAACATGGAAGAGCTGTTCTTGGAGAGAGTAGTGCGGGCAGGAGCGAGAATTGTCACTGACCTGACAAACCCACTCGACCAGGAGTACCAACTCTTACCATCAAGCTGCCGATACAGAATTCATCATTCTTTCCCACCAGTCAGTGGAGGCTGCTGAGGGGAGGACGGCGCATAATAATGGCTGGAAAGGAGTCGATGGAATGGTATTGACCACATGGAAACCAAATCTTTGATGTGTTTGATACCATTCCATTCAATCCATTATTATGAGCCGTCCTCTCCTCAGCAGCCTCCACTGCCACCAGTATAAGTCAATTGAATAAATAACTGGTCAACCCCTCCCAAAATTTACAAACTGAATTACGGACTGTATCCACGTGTTCGCTGCTGTAGTTATTGCTAGTGATTTATGTATTTATGCACCTATTGGTGATGCTGTTGAGATGCAATACATTTCCAGAAAGGGACACAATAAATACTTATGAATTATTATGACACAATCTATGCGAGAGGGAGGGCATCTGATTTTCATTAGTCCTCAACTCGCAGCTCAGACACTTCATTCAGGATAAATGGAGTTAGCCCGCCCCGGAGCAAGTTAGTTCTGAAGAATTCGTTGCCATAGAAATGTACCTGGCTAAAAGGTGAGACACTTTGGTGGTACTGGTTATCCCGAGTTGAACTCAGTTGACCAAAGATACCTCTGTAATGCTTCAAACCTGATTTGTAGTGTAGGACTTTGGTATGACGTAATACCAAGGGTGGAAATGTACTCAAGTGGCTGATCAAGACTCTTGGCTCACACACTGCATCGCTAGTTGCGTAACACCAACTAGTACAGATGCAGACCCACCCCAAACACAGCAACACTCCATATTACATCAATTAGCTTGTGGCCAAACTTGGCAGGTAAATGCACGGTGCCAGTATGAACTTCCAGTGTCAGTACACTGGTATTCAGTCGCTGTCGTATCATTCCTGTTACAACAGTAAACAAAGTGGAAGGGTGGTTTGTCTAATAAATGGCAACAAGCCTAACCTCACCAAAGATTGTTGATAAATAAGAGTTTACTCAGGCCGTTTGCCTGCGGACATTTTTTTAAGGTTCCAGTCTAAGTGGGCGTTTCCTCTTTTGCGTGAGCACGCTTTTCCCGCGTGAACTCACAGCTCTTTCATATTGGTCACGTTCCACTGCTCAGCCATTGCATGCCTCAACCAATGGTTGCGTGCCACGTCGTCGACTGTGTCATCGGCTGACAGATTGCTAGAACGTGGTTAGCTGATATGTAAAATACCTCTCCAGGCGTTGTAAGATCTTGCAGGCATCAACAACGCCTCGGCAGAGGAATGCGCCCAATATCTGGTATGTTCATGTGAGAGGGGGGACAGTTGGCTCTGGTCTCCTCCCGCATGCCCAGAATTTGTTGGGCAGTGAGATGTCTTGCCATGGGGCACCCCCAAAACGAGTGGGGTGTCATGCTTTCTCTACCATCTCTGCTCACACTTTCCTTACCTCAGAGCTCCACAGCAACAACAGGCCTCAGAGTGTCTGTACTGTTCTCTCTCAACATGCTTTGGCCAATCAGAACGTCTCTACTGTTCCCTTCTCTGGTGTTGAGTGAAATTAAGGATTGGCTGGTTTAGATCCCTCAAACTCAACTCTGGACCTCGAAGCCAGTTCCACTGCAATTTTTTCATTGTTCCCCTCTAATTAGGGACTGATTTAGACCTAAGAGACCAGGCGTGTGTAATTAATTATCAGGTAGAACAAAACAACAGCAGGCTTTGGACCTTGTAGGGTAAGAGTTGAGTACCCCTGGTTTAGATTGTGTCTGATAATATTGTTGTACAGGATAAACTGTGATTGACTAAGACTATCATGAGAAATCAGCCAAAATCATTTCTCTACTGGTTTGGGACAAACACATTCTCAGGTATAAACCAATTTATAGCAGGTCTCCTTTTCTCTGATCTCCTGGGGCCCTTGAGGTATCGAGCATCTCAGAGCAGGAGTACTGATATAGGATCCGTTTTGTATTTTATATCATAATCACTAAGGTTACATGGACAGGGAAGACATGAAAACTAGATCAGCACTGCTACTCTGAGATGCTTTATAAAATACGGACCGATTAGTGAGTAAAGTGCCACCACTAACTTACTACCTGTTGATCTAAACATGAGTTTGGTGCTTGATTGACCATTTATAAAGAATCCACAGAGGTTTACTGTCTGTTTTAAGGATATGGGGCCCAGAAAGTTAGCCTGGATAAACCAGACTGAACACTGCACTCACCATTGTGCATCCCATCTTTCAGTATGGTGTAACCAGGCTACCACGAAGTGGCCTCCATCTGCGCTCTAAGGCTGCGTTTACACAGGCAGCCCATTCTGAGTCTTTTCTCCAAATATTAGCAAAAGATCTGATCTGATTGATCAAAAGACCAATAATTTGGCAAAATAAGTAGAAATAGCCTAAGAGCTGTACCACACTAAAATACTTTTCAATGTAAGACAGATGTGAATCGGCCACAAGAAGAAAAGAAAAGTAGTGCCTGGTTGGAAAGCGCCTTCAGTTTGCTAAAATAAAGTCAATTCCCACTTCACTCCTGCGTTCTGTTTTCAGACCAACTTGTCGATGCCTGTTGAGTTTCTGTAATCACAGGCAAGTGAAAGCGTCTCACTTCGAATTCACACTCCAAATATCCACATACACACGCATCCCAGTGAGCAAAATGACATTGAAAAGTTGAAGACATCTTAAATAACTGAAATAAAATAAAAGATCTTGTTCAGCAACTTTACATGAGGCAAACACAAAAATACAGAGAAATAAAATATTACAGTTAACTGTCTGAAGCAAAGGAGGACGGAAAAAAATCACATATTATAAATGTCATGTTTTGATTGGCTAATTGCCTGGTAGGAATTCAACACGTTTACATGACATTGTACACAGGAGGGCGGTGGGTGCTCACATTGGGCTCAGTCTACATTAAATCATAAGATCTCCATATTGTGTAATGACAACTCATCTATGTCAACATTTGGCAATGAAACCAATGTGTTTTATCTGGGTCGTGAGAGGAAGAAAGGCTCCATTGTCAAAGTGTATGAATAGAGACACAGGTTTCTGTTGCTCAGTCCACTTTTACAGCAGTGGGAAATTAAAGTAGTACTCGCATCTGGGCTTGGTATATTCCACACACTGGTCAGCAGTGATGACAATCAATAGAAAATCCTGTTCCAGTGTTTGTGTCCCAAATGTCACTCTATTGCCAATATAGTGTACTACTTTTGACCAGGGCTCTGGTCAAAAATTGCAATATGTAGGGAATAGGTGACATTTGGGACACAAACACTGGCCCTCTGGGCTTTAGTGAACAGATGGAGCAAAGTGTGTGTGTGTGTGTGTGTGTGTGTGTGTGTGTGTGTGTGTGTGTGTGTGTGTGTGTGTGTGTGTGTGTGTGTGTGTGTGTGTGTGTGTGTGTGTGTGTGTGTGTGTGTGTGTGTGTGTGTGTGTGTGTAAGGGGGGGTTTCTAGTTTAGTGTGTCGGTCTGAAAGGTGACGAATATATCAAAAGCAGACCAGGGGCCAAACGCCTAACTACCTCGACCAGTCAAAGCCAGTTTTCAGCATTTGAGGGCCCCGGTTAAAAGTTATACACTAAACAGGGACAAGGGTGCCAATAAGCATGCAACCCGTGTTGTTGATGTTTCCCTTTCCCCTACTGACCAACTGGCCTCTCCCAGTCCATACTGTGTTGCGTCTCCTCTGGATTGTCTCGAGAGGTGAGACGATAAGACTAAATCAGCCTCTTGACTTCCACCTACTTTCTCCTGCAGTCAGAAAAGAGGATTGATTCTTATGACCCGGTCAAAGGTCAAATGAAGAGTGGTGTGGTCTGGCTGGGTTGTCCTTTAGTGTATAGCCTTTGGTCCTGTCCAGAAACAACCCCTAGCGTAGACCAGGGGGATTCCCAAACTCTTTTGCTTTGTGACCCACCAATTGAGGCGTCTGTTGAGTCGCGACCCAACATAATGGTTGAGTGGTGACAAAACATGCTCAGACCAAAGAATAAGTTAATCATTTATTAATAATACCCTCTTCTTCCAAGCATGTAACTGAATGTAGATTAGAGTATGGGGTCTTGAGGAATTGACTGTATAATAATACAACATCCGGACCCCTGCCGCAACCCAAAAGTCAGGCCCGACCCACAGTTTGGGAGCCACTGTCCTAGACTATGATGGAAGGATTGGACAGGTGTGGCACATAGGCCAGATGGAATTCAAGGTTAGACATGTGGCAGACAATATGTGTGCAGTCCACATTTATCGTCATGATATGCATGTTGTAGAATCTCAAAATCAACAGCAGTAGTACTGTAATGCTTTGTCGATACAGATTTAATAGTGCCCCTATACTTTCCTAGAGTAGGTACAGTGACCTGTGACCTGTCCACAATGTTCAGTATGTGAAGTTTCACAGGTGTTTATTAGGAAAAATGTCAAATAACTCTGTTGCATACATCTGTGAAGGGTGATGATACTCTTGACTAGATGGGCCTGTTTTACCGGTTTGAGTTGTGTTAGCCAATAGAGAAAGGAAGGAATAAGGTGAACTACCATAGGCATAGCCCTAGGCCCAACATTATGCAACTGTGCTTGTAAATGGAACAACACTGTCCTCTTGTGGACAACTGGGATGCTTCAAGTCCGTTTATTGGGCACTGATCTTAGGTCAGTTTAGTATTTTCTTTCACTTGCGGTTAAGGATAGGATTGGAGGAAGGGATAGCTGATTCTAGATCTGTACCTAGGGGAAACATTCTGTCAGGAGTACATAATAGTTTTTAAAGAGAGCCCACTTCTTTTAGGCTTGGTTTTTGTATAAGCACTTTGTGACAACTGCTGTTGTAAAAAGGGCTCTATAAATAAACGTCATTAATTGATTGTACAAAAAATAAAATAATAATTTGATTTTCAAACAGGTCAATGTATTTAAGCCATTTTATTGATGAAAAGAACTTGATGATTTTGACTATGAACGGGAAAATAACACCTTTTCAGTTATTGCAATGGTCTTAGGATGATGGACGGCATAACATTGTTGTGGGAGTGACTGTTTGGGTTTTGAATAAACTTGGTCATACCAACATGACATGCCTATATTCGATACAGTACATTAAAATGAGCATAATATCAATGACTGTCCAAAATAATCATTAAAGAATGTGCACACTTAGTTGCCCAGATAAGTGTTGAGGTAATGAGTTCGAAAACAACTCAGACAAATGAGCAGAGAATGCAATCATCCATACAGTGAATATGTGCAGAAGAGGTAAAAAGAAGCTAGCCTGGGTCCTGGATCTGTTTGTGCCATCTTGCCATGTCAATGACCATAGGGATTGGCAAGATGTACCAACAGATCTGGATCCAGGCTAATTAATTACATAAGAATTGATACAGGTGTTTCTAAAATGGCACCCTATTCCCTGAATAGCGCACTACTTTTGATCAGGGCCCATAGGATTCTGGTCAAAAGCAGTGCACTATATAGGGGACAGGGTGCCATTTGGGACGAAAGAGACATACTGTAGATAGAGCATAAAATCTTGGCACAAAGCTGGTCTTAGGAAAAATCAAGGTTTCAAATGCCTGACACAGTAGAATAGTTTGTTTTACAGGCAAAAATATGAAATCGCCCCAAACAACCTTATTCCATGAATCAGAATTGGGCTTTGAAAGAGAAAGAAATTAAGATATATATTTTTTTTAATCGAATCAACAGAAAACAATAGCCAGAGTTCTAGAGAATAACGAATAATGAAAGCATCAGGTACCAACTTATTACAATTAAATGAATCAAATAAAATAGCGACAAGGAATCTTGATCATGGGAATCATGAAATGATTTGATATTCAGAAAGACTAAGTTACCAAAACAAGTCATAAAAACATGAAATGGATAGTTCACCAAATTATAAACTGTTATATTGGTTTCCTGACCTTATAAGCAGTCTATGGCAGTGGCCAGATAAACAAAACCAACGCATGGGCTTACCTTGTCAATAGACTGCTTATAGGGTAAGGAAAATTGTGTATTTTGGGGGATTATCCCTTTAACAACAGACACACTGAATCTTAGCTATGGTTAAGGTCCTAGTAGAACATGCCGCAGGGATCATCAACTAAAAACAGCCGTGGGATGATTCTTTTCTTGAGCGGATGGTCAGGGGGACAGAACATAATTACAATTAATTTGTATACTAAGAATTACCGCAAGAAGCCCAGCAGATACAGTACCAGTCAAAAGTTTGGACACACCTACTCATTTAAGAGTTTTTCTTTGTTTTTACTATTTTCTACATTGTAGAATAATAGTGAAGACATAAACTATGGAATCATGTAGTAACCCAAAAAGTTTTAAACAAATCAAAATATATTTGAGATTCTTCAAAGTAGCCACCCGTTGCCTTGATGACAGCGTTGTACACTCTTGGCATTCTCTCAACCAGCTTCTTGAGGTAGTCACATGGAATAGATTTCAATTAACAGGTGTGCCTTGTTAAAAGTTAATTTGTGGAATTTCTTTCCTTCTTAATGCGTTCGAGCCAATCAGTTGTGTTGTGACAAGGTAGGGTTGGTATACAGAAGATAGCCCTATTTGGTAAAATACCATATTATGGCAAGAACACTGATCCTGTATTAAGACATGAAGGTCAGTCAATCTGGAATATTTCAACAATGTTGAAAGTGTCTTCAAGTGCAGATGCAAAAAACATCAAGCGATATGATGAAACTGGCTCTCATGAGGACCGCCAAAAGGAAAGGAAGACCCAGAGTTCATTAGAGTTACCAGCCTCAGAAATTGCAGCCCAGATAAATCAACTGTTCAGAGGAGACTGCGTGAATCACGCCTTCGTGTTAAATTGCTGCAAAGTAACCACTACTAAAAAGAACACAAATAATAAGAAGAGACTTGCATGGGCCCAGAAACACAAGAAATAGACATTAGACCGGTGGAAATCTATCCTTTGGTCTAATGAGTCCAAATTTGAGATTTTTGGTTTCAACCGCCGTGTCTTTGTGAGACGCGGAGTAGGTTAACGGATGATCTCCGCATGTGTGATTCCCACCGTGAAGCATGGAGGAGGTGTTATGGTGTGGGGGTGCTTCGCTGGTGACACTATCTGTGATGTATTTAGAATTCAAGGCACACTAAACCAGCATGGCTAACACAGCATTCTGCAGCGATACGCCATCCCATCTAGTGGGACTATCATTTTTCAGTTTTTCAACAGGACAACTGTGTAAGGACTATTTGACCATAAAGGAGAGTGCTGCATCAGATGACCTGGCACCCACAATCACCCGACCTTAACCCAATTGAGATGGTTTGAGAAGAGTTGGACTGCAGAGTGAAGGAAAAGCAGCCAACAAGTGCTCAGCATATGTGGGAACTCCTTCAAGACTGTTGGAAAAGCATTCCAGGTGAAGCTGGTTGAGAGAATGCCAAGCGTGTGCAAAGCTGTCATCAAGGCAAAGGGTGGCTACTTTGAAGAAACTAAGATATATTTTGATTTGTTTAACACATGATTCCATATGTGTTATTTCATAGTTTTGATGTCTTCACTATTATTCTACAATGTAGAAAATAGTGAAAATAAAGAAAAACCCTTGAATGAGTATGTGTCCAAACTTTTGACTGGTACTGTATGTTTGACTAAAACAATAATTTCAAACCTTACTTACATTTGTATACCATCACATATCTCTCTCTATTATGCGTGGGAATACTTAGGAACAGATTTCCAAAATGAAAATCAATTGGAGCTGATTTGCTGTTGTTTTTACAGTATTATGTCCAACCACATAAAAATAATTGTCAAAAAATTTATAAAATAGTCAAAAATAAATAAAATAAAATGCAAATAAAATCACTGCCCGGGGCTGCCAGTTGGGGAACCCTGACATACAGTATGTTTTTGTCAGAATGACTCCTCTTCAACTCTTAATCTCATTCTCTTATTCGATTCTGTTTTAAGGACATGTTCTAAAACAATTTCAGCAGGACTTCTGTCACACAATAAATCTGGTTAAGAAGCTTTAAAGCAAACCAACACAAACACAGAGTACACAAACTTAGTTACAGTGCCTTGTGAAAGTATTCATCCCCCTTGGCATTTTTTCCTATTTTGTTGCCTTACAGCCTGGAATTAAAATAGATTTTTTGGGGGGGTTGTATCATTTGATTTACACAACATGCCTACCACTTTGAAGATGCAACATTTTTTTTATTGTGAAACAAACAAGAAATAAGACAAAAAAATAGAAAACTTGAGCGTGCATAACTATTCACCCCCCAAAGTCAATACTTTGTAAAGCCACCTTTTGCAGCAATTATAGCTGCAAGTCTCTTGGGGTATGTCTCTATAAGCTTGGCACATCTAGCCACTGGGATTTTTGAAAACTGCTCCTGCTCCTTCAAGTTGGATGGGTTCCGCAGGTGTACAACAATCTTTAAGTCAAATCACAGATTCTCAATTGGATTGATGTCTGGGCTTTGACTAGGCCATTCCAAGACATTTAAATGTTTCCCCTTAAACCACTTGAGTGTTGCTTTAGCAGTATGCTTAGGGTCATTGTCCTGATGGAAGGTGAACCTCCGTCCCAGTCTCAAATCTCTGGAAGACTGAAACAGGTTTCCCTCAAGAATTTCCCCGTATTTAGCGATATCCATCATTCCTTCAATTCTGACCAGTTTCCCAGTCCCTGCCGATGAAAAACATCACCACAGCATGATGCTGCCATCACCATGCTTCACTATGGGGATGGTGTTATCGGGGTGATGAGAGGTGTTGGGTTTGTGCCAGACAGTGTTTTCCTTGATGGCCAAAAAGCTACATTTTAGTCTCATCTGACCAGAGTACCTTCTTCCATATGTTTGGGGAGTCTCCCACATGCCTTTTAGCAAACACTAAACGTGTTCGCTTACTTTTTTCTTTAAGCAATGCTTATTTGTTTCTTTAAGCAATGACTTTTTTTTGGCAACTCTCCCGTAAAGCCCAGTTCTGTGGAGTGTACGGCTTAAAGTGATCAGATACTATGGACAGATACTCCAATCTCCGCTGTGGAGCTTTGCAGCTCCTTCAGGGTTATCTTTGGTATCTTTGTTGCCTCTCTGAGTAATGCCCTCCTTGCCTGGTCTGTGAGGGCAGCCCTCTCTTGGCAGGTTTGTTGTGGTGCCATATTCTTTCAATTTTTTTTATCATGTATTTAAATTGTGCTCCGTGGGATGTTCAAAGTTTGATATTTTTTTATAACCCAACCCTGATCTGTACTTCTCCACAACTTTGTCCCTGACCTGTTTGGAGAGCTCCTTGGTCTTCTTGGTGGTGTTACAGACTCTGGGGCCTTTCAGAACAGGTCTGAGATCATGTGACACTTAGATTGCACACAGGTGGACTTTAATTAATTATGTGACTTCTGAAAGGTAATTGGTTGCACCAGATCTTATTTAGGGGCTTCATAGCAAAGGGGGTGAATACATATGCACGCACCACTTTTCATTTTTCTTTGTTTTTTGAAACAAGTAATTTTTTTCATTTCACTTCACCAATTTGGACTATTTTGTGTATGTTCATTACATGAAATCCAAAAATTCATTTCAATTACAGGTTGTAATGCAACAAAATAGGAAAAACGCTAAGGGGGTGAATACTTTTGCAAGGCACTGTATAATCGCCATTACCTGGTAATGATCATGATTGTGAGCATAAGGTCATGTTGGTGTAAAATGAACCTCAAAAGCACTTGAAATGCAGTTGAACCAGGTTGGCCATGGTTCAACCATAAACTTCAACAGCCAATGAGAGAGAGGTATGACAGATATAGGCAATAAAATAGGGTCTGCATTGTGTGGCATGTTAAACTCTCCATTGCCATTGGCTACTGGTCATGAAGTAATCTACCTTCTTGCCCCTCATTGGCCACCATTCAGTTTAAACCAATCTTCATCACATGACTATGTAGGAGAGCAACCAACCAATCGCTCACACGACAGAGGAAACCATGGAAACAGCATGACAATGTTGACTGACTGAAAAGTGTGATTTCTTAATCCTAAAGAACCACCATGGACCTCTAAAAGCGCTCTAGAAAAAAGTGCATCATAATATGTCAAATACTGAGAGTGTTTTAAACATTAAAAAACAGCACTAATATTAAATATCAGTATTCTTATTTTTTCCCACTAGTGCAACAGACGCATTTAAAATAAAATACAGCATAAACCTTTGCAAGCAATCTTAAAATCTTTTTAAACATTAATTTATAACTACAGCCACTACAGCAGAATATGTCAAAGGCAACGTGATGATTGATGCATGAACACAAACATGCCAACATTATAGTCCTCTCTTTTTATAGAAATAAATAGCTCAAATAATCTTTATCCTCTCTCTTAAATAATGTCCATCTCTATAGCACATTGATCATGAACATTGAATATAAAGTACCTATAGTACACAACTGCAAATTTCAACACTACCGTTTATACATAATATAGCTGCATCTTTCCTTTCGACTTTGGAGAGAAAATGTTTCAGAATCGACACCTGTAGTAGACTCTTAATCATTATCATTTTTTTCATCATGAAGATCCTTATACTTATGACCTTAATTTTATAACACCAAATGCAGTCATCTTTTTATATTATAAACAACATTATGTACAGTGTTTAATGTCTTAAAGAAGACAAGATTGTCAGGAACTGAAAACCCCCTAAAGTTGCATCCCGAATGGCACCCTACTCCCTATATAGTGCACCACTTTTGACCGGAGCCCTATGGGCCCTGGTCTAAAGTACAGTAGTTCACTATACACAGAAAAGTGCGTCATTTGGACCACATACCCAAATAAACAAGTGCATTGTGTTTTCTCTATTGTGACAGCGACTTTAAAAACACCTTTTCAATCGGAGGGGCAAGTCTTTTCACAGCCAATATTCAGTATTGGAAGAGAACATGGAGATGAGAAACCACAACTGCAGTGTGTGTGTGTGTGTGTGTTCATGTCAGGCTAGCACTACTAAAACAAAGCAGCACATAACTTAGAACAGAACTCGGTGCTCAACTTGACTAAACATCTCTCCATTTAAAAAAAAAACTAACGGGGAAGCAAAGGATCTCAATAGTCTAAAATAGCTTTCTCTCATTTCCTTTCCTTGATCTACAATGACGTACGAACAAAGGATATGTCAAACGCCTACCAGAGGATCAGCTTCCAACTGTTGTCTTCTGTCAGAAGGAGTACACATTAGACTTGAGATCCCCCTCCCTGGGGTGGATGCATGGTTTGGGTCGGGGTGCATTGTTGCCTGAGCTCGACGACTTGCATGAGTGCCTGAAGAAATAAATGGTACACTACTGCGAATGGATACACACAGGCTATCTTACTCAATTGCCTAACAACTCTGTCCTCTTCTCCCGTCATTGCACTGAGCGAAAATAACTGGTCAGGCGAAAGACAGCCTAATGATGAGCTTCCACCATTTTGTTTTCACTTGACAAGGCAATCGGTGCAGATGAAGAAACAAGAAGAGGATTTTGAGGCAATTGAGATCAAGACTGCATCTCAAATGTCACCCCATTCCAGACCCGGGCAATTCCAGGCCTCGGAGGCATGATTGGTGTCACACTTTTCCCCACAGTCGATTTAAACTAACTGCATTCTAAACTGAAGATCATGATTAGTTGGTTATTGGAGTCAGGCGTGTTAGCTTGGACTGGGGCAAAAGTGTGACACCAAATCAGGCCCCCAAGCTCTGGAGCCTTATGAGCCCTGGTTAAAAGTATTACACTACTGTACATAGGGAATAGGGTGCATTTGGGATGTAGCTCATGTAATTCACTGTAGCTTACAGAGCTAGTGGCTAGTTATTTGAATAGGGTGAGCAACTGCCTTACAACGCTCCTATAGATTAGTGGCACATCGGAGAAAACACTTTACGAAATGAAGATAGAACACACACAGCTATGAACGTCATCAATTCTGAAATAAAAGGCAAAAGGAATCCATTTGCAACCCTGTTTAAAAACAAAGTAAACAGTAGCTGCCTTATGGACCAGCCGGCCTACAGATACTGTAAGAGTTCCACAGACAAAAGTAATTGACAGCTGAAAATCCAAGGGTGTGCGGGAGAGACTGTGCTCCGCTGATGATCTTGCTGAAGATGGGAACTGCACTGTTCCCATGGCGACCACACCATGGAGCGGCTGATAAAGACCTTGGAATAATAAAAAGTCTAAAAGGTGACAAGATATCTTCTCGTTTTATGTTTGACCAAGTCTGAAGCTGGTGTCTGAAGCTGGTATGTCACACACACACACACACACACACACACACACACACACACACACACACACACACACACACACACACACACACACACACACACACACACACACACACACACACACACACACGTTGGGAGTTGAGGGTCTATTTTAACTTACTCCTCTGGCTCAGGACAGGGTCAAAAATCACACACCGTCCATCCCTACATCTGCTTTACTGCTCATGTGCATTTCCACAGAATATGTGCTGTTGAGCATCTTGATAAAAAAAAGCATCCCAGACACATTCTCTGCAAATGCTTTCGTAAATAGAGACCGAGAGCCTGCTCCTTCATGACATGCATCCCCCAGCTTACAGCTCTTTTCTCAGTTGAAATCAAAATGCCCGCCGAGATTACAGCATCTACAAAGTCCAATAGAGTTTGTTTCAAATCTGTTTGGAAGGTCAGCAAGTCACAAACATGGTCCCGGTTAGTTTTCGCGGAGACTTAGGGGCCCCTGGTCTTGTTACCTGACTGATGATGTCTTTACTACACTTTACCCCACCATAGAGTTGGATAGCAGACACACAAAATGTACTACTTTAAAAATAGAGATAGCCCTCAATGGTGCTGCCCATTTGGTCAAAAAAGCAGCCATTGAAAAGATAGATGAGCTCTCTAGTACATCTATGGTAAAGGAGGGTTTGGTCCCTTTATGAGAATCTCCACTGGGTTTGTATGCTCCAGGGTAAGGTGTTGACCTGACTTATCCAGGCCTCTTGTCTTGTCTATCCTCTGTTCTGTACTGCATTGCATCTCTCCAATAGGCATTGTAGTGGTTTATGGAGCATTTATCTGTCTGTGGTGTCTGTGTCTGTCTTTTAGTCAAGGCTAAGGGCCGAAAACACATTGGTTTTATTTTTAACAATAAAGAAGCATGTTGCTGAATGTCCTCTTCAGTTACGTGTGTGTGTTGGCTGACTGGTACTTCAGGCTGTTTCGTCTTTGCGTCGCGTCAAGGGGTTACAAATGACTAGGTCTGTTCTGTTGGTGTGGCTGGAAACAAAATGGCCGACCCTTCTTCTTTGGGGGTCCTGGGTGGTGGATGGGGTTAGCAGAGGATGTCCGCCTTCACGTGCAGAATTTTGGAGAAGCCCGGTCTCTTCTTCAAGCCCTGGAGGGTAAAGAGGGGTTAGACCGCTACACTCACTTATATACACACACACACACACACACACACACACACACACACACACACACACACACACACACACACACACACACACACACACTCTTTGCTCCATCTGTTCACTAAAGCCCAGAGGGCCAGTGTTTGTGTCCATCAAAAGTGTGTGTGTGAATGAGCGTGCCTCAATCTATTGATATCTGAGTGCATTTAAGCAATAGTATCTGAGTGCATTTAAGCAAAACACAAAGCGGCTTCGACTTCTTTAGGAGAACAAACCTAATGTTGGAAACAAACATCATTACGTTGTCATCCAGAGTCACATTTATTTATTTTCCAAGCTGTAGCACACAATATTTGACATACAGCAGGTTTTTAAAGGACTAAAGAGTTCGGTCTGCTTCGCGTTCTCATTTTCGCCATGGGAAAAATATTGCGATACTGGTATCGTCACAGCCCTATTAAGCATGTGTGAATCTTGAATATGCTTAGCGTGTGTATCTCAGGGAGAAACTGTATTTATAAACAAAAAAGTAAGCATATAACTAAGTTTGTAGACCATTGCGCACACACGTGTATACGAGTAAGAAATTAATGACTGTGCTGGTTCCTAGGCTTGGAATAGTGGTTTTCACTGACTGTACAGTACACACATAACTCATAGGTTTCTCCCCCTCGAGGGTTCATTGAGTTTGATTAAATGTTTGCTTTGCTTCTCCCCCGTCTGGCTACGGCCGTGACAAATGAACAGGGCCCGAAATTACAAAACACACTTTTAGCTCTCTGGGGTTCGTTACTTAACGGCTATGAGCAATCTAGCACAGCATCCTCCAGCGAGAAACGGACACCTTCCTCACTGACTCACAGAAGAAGGGAAGGCTCACACGCCCACCCTATTCCCTGTTTAGTGCACTACTTTCGACCAGGGCCCATAGATAAAAAAAATGTCAGAGTGCGAATATCGAAGCGTTCTTCCTCTTAACCTCTGAGCGACGCCCGTCGTGGGCGTGCGACCGCCCTCAACGCCACACTTCCTCTTTCCAGTATTCCTCAGACGATCAGCTGAACTGGGGACCTCGGTTTTGAGTCATGTACGGTTCAGTATGGTTGAGTTGTAATAATAGACCACTCTCGCTCACCCACCTAACCATTGCTAAAGGATACTACAGAGTTAGTCATAGAAATTATACGTATACTGTGGGCAGGAGAACCCAAAGACAGGAAATTATTTGGACAGGCATAGTCAGGAGTTGTCCTCAAAGCACTGATCCAGAGAAAGTTTTAATAGTATTGGGTTTCGTCCCCTTTATAAGTGTATTGAGATGCACCCCCTTTGTAAATGTTATTAGATTATTCAAATGCAATCATTTTTAAGAGCATTGGGATTCAATGGGATGTGGAAGTTAAAGCTCTGTTATAATTACCTGCAGCTTGTTCACCATCTCGTCAAAGAGCTTCCTAGCCTCAGGGCTGTTGGGGTCCTCAAAGTAGTCCTCGACACCGATCTGCACCACGATGGACTTCAGGTTACGACACACACCTGGAGGGGCGAGATGGTGTGCAGCCCTCACACGGAAGGAAGCAGCAGACTCGCCACCCAATTCCAAATAGACCCCTAGCCCCTATGCCCTAGCCACTTGTGTAGCTCTGAAATGATTGACTGGATGAGAAAAGTGCAGACCTGGATTCAAAAATGGTGCGTACTCGACACTTTGAGCCGTTGTTTGAGCAATGGAAAACTAAAAACGGGCAGGGATTGCACTTTTGGGATTGTTCTACTGGTTCCTTTGTGAAAATCAAGCTCAATAAAGCACATCTATATTTGAACCGGGTCTGGTGTAGCGTGTACTCACTGTTGAAGTGAGGATCCGCATCTCTAGAACCTCCAGACCCTCCCAGTAGTGTACTATGTAGTGTAGTAGGGTGTAGCGTGTACTCACTGTTGAAGTGTAGCAGGGCCTTAGGGGTGACCGGGGTGGAGGTGAGGACCAGCATCTCCAGGCCCTTCAGACCCTCCCTGCAAACCTCAGCTGCCACTTCCTGGTTGACCTCACTCACATGGTCCAGCTCCAACACCTGCAGACGCATGCAGTTCCTCGCTACAGGGGGAAAGAAGGAGGAGGAGAGAAGGGGGAGGGGGAGGTTGAGATGCCTTTGATACCAACAACTTAGTCAGTAGTATGTAAGTAGCATTGACCGCACAAGAACAGCCCATAGGGCAGGAGAATATCTTCTGTTTCTGTAGGGTGAGGCAGCTAGATGCACAAGTACACCCCCCTGGACAGGACGCTTGGTATTTGCTAATCCATTATTGTTCAAGTGCTGGGTAAGATATCTGAAGAGCCTATCTAGAGTCGAAAGCAGTCATATACACCTGGCCAGCACACATTGATATACGTTTGTTCATTGGTTGGAGTGTTAGCAATGCTTACATAAAAATAAAACTTAACAATGCTACCTAAATAAGTTGAAAAGAGATGGTCATGGTGAAAGCGCACATAACCAGCCTACAAAACCAAACATTATGTTCACGGTGTTTCTACTATTTGTATGATCATCTCAGATATAGATATATTTGAGATGATTCAATTGAACAGCTTGGGGATAGTGTTTCATCATGTTTCGCTCTAGATGGTAGGATGAGAGAACTGATCAGAATGGTTGACTTCCAAATGGCATCATATTCCCTTAATAGTGCACTACCTTTGACCAGGGCACATACAGTGCCTTCAGAAGGTGTTCATACCCCTTGATTTATTCCACATTGTGTTGTGTTACCAGTCTGAATTCAAAATGGATTAAAACAAATGTTCTCACCCATCATCAAACAATACCCCATAACGACAAAGTGAAAACAAATGTTTGAAATGTTTGCAATTTTATTGAAAATGAAATACGGAAATATTACATTTACATAATTATTCACACCCCTGAGTCAATACATTCAAATCACCTTTGGCAGTGATTACAGTGTTTCTGGGTAAGACTAAGAGCTCTGCACATCTGGATATATGGTACATTTCCACATTATTCTTTAAAAAACTTATTCAAGCTCTGTCAAGTTGGGAATCCTACAGACGAAAAACCATATATGTGACATAAAAAAAAAGAAGAGATATACATGAAAAATCATTATTGGACACCCTTTTTCTATAGTGAACCGGTTTCACAAGCTTTCCACGCGCTAATTAACAATAATTTTAAATTCAAAGATAGGCTCTCGTGGAATAACCGTTTATGTGCACCACTCAGAATGGACGGACAAGCGCACAACTTTTCTGTTGCTTATGTATCGCCGAAATGTGGGAAAGAAACGTAAAACAAAACTAAAAGAATGGAAAGACAGGCAAAGGAAGATCTTACGGGATGCGGGAAAACCCGATACAAATCGTAAGGGTCAAGAAAAAAAATGGGAAAAGCTGTCCAAAAGAGGTAAGTGGAAGAACCGTATATCAAACAATCAAGCTAGCTATAGAGTACAGTAACTAACATGTATGTTCTGGGTTGTCTAATTTGTAACTATAGAGAAAACATATTAGCTAAAGTTCGTTGGCTACTAACTTATACATTATCGTTACAAATGTTATTGCTAGATTATAGAAGAAACATAGCTAGCTACTTTTTCTCCATCCACCGGATGATTCGACATGGCTACAGTAGCTAGCTAGTTATAGGTAACGTTACACTGTATCCTGCAGGGAAGAGCGTGTTCCACGACGTGCAGAAAGGATTGTGGAAAGTTGACTGATGAGCGCAAGCAAATAGCTATATTGAACACTTGCATAGTTTAACTTTGACAGTAATGATACGTACATTAACGTTAACTCTAAAAGTGCAGTGTTACACAATGGTGCAATTACAAACTCATTCTGTGTATAGGTTGGGAGTGTGTGAAAGATGGAGGTCCTGATCAAGCAATACCCTGAATGTGCAACAGTATATTAAATTCGGAATTTATCATTGTCAATTGTTATTGCAGCATGAGGTGAAACGGAGATGTAAACCTGAGGATACAAAGGAGAACAAACGACGGAAACAAACCTTCAAATACCATGTACAGCAAGCAGGCCAGAGATTGAATGTGTGCAAGGTCACTTTCATGTCTGTGTTCCAGCTAACCAACAGGCGTCTTCAGGCAAGTGAAAATATGAATTAATGTCTATATGAATATCAATTACAAACATATTGTATTCTCTGTACTAGTTTTTAAGAACCTGCTAATTGAAATGTAATTGTTTTGGTCAGGTTGTTCAGGAAAAGTTAGGAGTTCAAGCTGAGGCAGGTGAGGTTGCAGGGTCTCCAGATCAGGCTACTGAGGCTAGGTCTCCTTTAGAAGATGGAAGAGGGAAGCAGAGCAATAAGTAATGCGCTATGGATTCCTGCCTGGATTATTTCACTATAGCAGTGCTCTAAACAATCTTCTAAACATTAACATAGAGTATCGAATGGATGAATAGCGAATTCTGAAACAAAAATATAAAAATGTTTATTACTTTTAAACAAAATGATGGTAACTAAGCTGTCCAACTACAACCTGAGCATTGAAGACTGTTTGCTGATTACCTTCCCCCTCCCACCGGACGGCACTAGCCTAATTCTCGCCGCCCTACAGGCCCCACGGCCACAAACGGCAATGGCGCGACCGGGATTTGTACCCCGGTTATAGCGACACAGTTGCACTCTAAGGCAGGTCCCTAGACCATTGAGAGAATACAAGTTTAACAACATCTTGTTGTCTCCTTACAGGCCACATCGGATACATGCTACAGTGAAAGAGGGCATCAAGGAGCACATTCTATCTTTCCCAAGAACCACTACTCTCGGATGAAGGGGGATGTACAGAGAATACCTCAGCCCTGATCTGAATTTGTTGCGAATGTACCGACTCTACAAATAGAAGAATATCATCTGCAAAATTCTGGGTTTATAGGGACATTTTCAAACAGCAGAGTCTCAATTTCGGCCAACCCAGGAGTGACACCTGTGGCAAATGTGACGCATTCTTCACTAAGATGTCAGCAGCAACATCTGAAGAGGAGAAGAGGAAGATTGCAGTTGAAAGTGAGTTGAAAAGCCGAAAAGGCCTACACACAGCTTCAAAGTGACACTGAGTGGGCTAAAGCCAATGCTGACTGCCATGTCATTTCTGTGGATCTACAGGGGGTGATGTACACCCCTAATCTGACCCACTCCAATGTCTACTACCAGTGGCAGCTGTCAAATTTTAACCTTTGCATCCAGGAACTTGGAAAAGAAGATCCTGCATACATGTGTGTTTGGCATGAGGGGATTGCACACCGGGGGTCCATTGAGGTGGCAAGCTGCATATTGAAGTGGGTGAAGACAAAATTCACGCCACTCACCAAACCAGAGGTGCGCAAGTTGATCATCTTTAGTGATAGATGCTGTGGGCAGAATAACAACTGGCGGATGCTCAATCTGATGTCGATGCTCGTCTCTATGGGTTACTTTACGCAAGTTGAGCAGGAGTTCATGGTCTCTGGTCATTCTTTTCTTCCTCGTGATCGATCTTTTGCCACCACCGAGAAGAGGCACAAGGTGTCAGTCCTTCATACACCTGATGATGTTTCAAAGATGATACTTGAAGCACAACCAGCAAAACCATTCAAGGTGATGAGGATGCAATGTGTAGACTTCAGGCACCTCCCACATTCTGTCCTCAAGCGACCAGCTGGACTACAGATCACCTCAGTGAGGTGGTTAAAAGTCACAGGTATTGCACAGAGAATAGTTTACTAACATCCCATCAACATGCAACATGTTGTTCTAACAATAAAATATCCTAATGCTTGACTGTGAAAGTTGTTTATTGATGTCAGGAACTTAAAATGTTTCTGTTCTAATTTCAGTTGAGGATCCTTGGAATCTGTACGCCAGACAGAGCCACAGTCTATTTGAGGGATGGAAATCGTGGCTGATCTCCAAACCAAAACAAGGAGCAACACCTCAACCTCCCTATTTTTGCAAGCCACTACCCTAGAGCATATGAGAGTCCTCTGCCCATTAAAAAAAACAAGTACCAAGATCTGATGACCATGCTCAACTACTTGCCAGCTGCTGCACACTTTTTTAAATAAATCACTGCAGAGTGAATAATTTGTTGTTAAACCAAGCTACATAATTAACCGTTTTGTCTGTGAGTTTATGATCCTCTGAACCTGTATAGTATGTTGAATCTGAATACATTTCAGAAGACATGTCACCCCTATTGTAGGAAATTAAATGTATAGTAGGTGGTTTCTAAGTGAATCAATGTGTATGATTTGAACCAGCACAATATATTGAATTAATTTAATTTTAAGATGTTGTTCCTAGTGTAGAAAATGTTATGTACAATGTGTTCTGTTGAGAATTATTTTGTGTGTGATCATTTGAACCTTTTTTAATCTGAATTAATTAAAAACAAATAAGTCATCACATAAAGTATGTGAGTATTCATTTGATCTTGATTCCCTTTTTTTTATTCATTACAATATACAGTACGTCTCTCTGTCACCACATTTAGCAGTAACTCTAAGCAGTTAATACTTATTTACTGCTGTCACCTCAGTACAGAAGGACATTTCTTGCCTTTAGGATGGGTTTAACGCAATTCAAAACTTAATTGCTGATCATAGTGTTAAACGCAAAGAGAATGGTTTTCTGAACGTTTTGTAATATTGACCTTAGGGACCTGCATAATGGACATGCATATTGGCACATCACATTGATCCATATTTGATATGTACAAGTTGTGCTTGTTTTGATTGAATTAATTTAATTGTATTCTATTTGTGTAGTTCTTCTATGGTATCTTCACATTGAGGGCTTCATTTTAAATGAGACTAAGATTTCATGACTCAACTTTTAAGAAAAGTCATCAGTGTTAAAGTTGATAGACCACCTTTAAATTAACCTCCATACAAATGAATTAACTACATATTGCATTTAAGTTATTTACATGAAGGGCATCTGTACTTAAAACATATCAGGTGTTAAAAAAGGACATCTTACAAGAGTCATGCAAAATGTCACATATACTGTTCTTCCACAAACTGAAATCATCACTGGAGATAAACTGTTCTTCCACATTCTAAAAATTAAAACGGCAATAAAAAAAAGTATTTTTTGAAATAACAAAAAAATATAAATTGTTGTTGGAAGATATGGGTATGGTGAATTATTTGTCAACCATAAAACACCTAATGTGGTACACACAATTAATAATATAAAAATAACTGATTATCTTACATATATGGTTCTTCGTTTGTAGGATTCGGTTGTTGATCATTGTCAGACAGCCATTTTCAAGTCTTGCCATAGATTTTCAAGCCAATTTACTATGTCAAAACTAACTAGGCCAATCAGGAACATTCAAAGCCGTCTTGGTAAGCAACTCTAGTGTATATTTGGCCTTGTGTTTTAGGTTATTGTTCTGCTGAAAGGTGAATTTGTCTACCAGTGTCTGTTGAAAAGCAGACAAATCAGGTTTTCCTCTATGATTTTGCCTGTGCTTAGCTCTATTCCATTTATTTTTATCCTGAAAAACTCCCTTGACGATGACATGCATACCCATAACATGATGCAGCCACCACCGTGCTTGAAAATATTATGAGTGGTACTAAGTGATGTGTTGTGTTTGCCCCAAAGATAACGTTTTGTATTCAGGACAAAGTAAAAATATGAATTGTCTTTTTCCTTTTCTATCTACCATTAGGTGCCCTTCTTTGCGAGGCATTGGAAACCTTCCTGGTTTTGTGGTTGAATCTACACTATATATACACAAAAAGTATGTGGACACCACTTCAAATTAGTGGATTCGGCTATTTCAGCCACACCCGTTGCTGACAGGTGTATCGAGCACACAGCCATGCAATCTCCATAGACAAACATTGGCAGTAGAATGGCCTTACTGAAGACCTCAGTGACTTTCAACGTGGCACAGTCATAGGATGCCACCTTTCCAACAAGTCAGTTTGTCAAATTCCCGCCCTGCTAGAGCTGCCCCGGCCATCTTTAAGTGCTGTTATTGTGAAATGTAAACATCTAGGAGCAACAATGGCCCAGCCGCGAAGTGGTAGGCCACACAAGCTCACAGAATGGGACTGTTGAGTGCTGAAGCGCGTAGCGCGTACAAATCCTTTGTCCTCGGTTGCAGCACTCGCTACCGAGTTCCAAAGTGCCTCTGGAAGCAACGTCAGCACAAGAAATGTTCGTCAGGAGCTTCATCAAATGGGTTTCCATGGCCGAGCAGCTTCACACAAGCCTAAGATCACCATGCGCATTGCCAGGCGTCAGATGGCGGATGCCAGGAGAACGCTACCTGCCCCAATGCATAGTGCAAACTGTAAAGTTTGGTGGAGGAGGAATAATGGTCTGGAGCTGTTTTTCATGGTTCAGGCTAGGCCCCTTAGTTCCAGTGAAGGGAAATCTTAACGCTATAGCATATAATGACATTCTAGACGATTCTGTGCTACCAACTTTGTGGCAACAGTTTGGGGAAAGCCCTTTCCTGTTTCAGCATGACAATGCCCCTGTGCACAAAACGAGGTCCATACAGAAATGGTTCATCAAGATCGGTGTTGAGGAACTTGACTGGCCTGTAAAGAGCCCTGACCTCAACCCCATCGAACACCTTTGGGATAAATTGGAACGCCGACTGCGAGCCAGGCCTAATCGCCCAACATCAGTGCCCAACCTCACCATTGCTCGTGCCTGAATGGAAGCAAGTCTCCGCATCTAGTGGAAAGCCTTCCCAGAAGAGTGGAGGCTGTATTAACAGCAAAGGGGGGACCAACTACATATTAATAACCATGATTTTGGAATGAGGTGTTTGATGAGCAGGTGTCCATATACTTTTGGTCATGTAGTGTATGTTTGAAATTCACTGCTCAACTTGAGGGACCTGAAGGCACTGTAGGGCTCTCGCCAAGAGTAGTGCACTATATAGGGAATAGGGTGCCATTTGAGAAGCACTCAATGTCCTTTCCTATTGCCACCCCTCATCCTCACTCAGCCCATGTACTGATAAACAGACAGGCCACCAAGACAACCGTTTCTCAACTAGGCACAAAAGTAATTTCCTCCCACTGTTCCTGCATGCTGTGAATCGTGAGTAGGAACTCAATAGCTGGGTTACATTTCCTTCTGACTGGGAGGGTATTTGCAGTCGCACGCATCCCCCTTTCCATCTGTGTGGACGGGACAGAAATAAATCAGAATGTTTTGTTCCGAAGAAAAAGAACAAATATTTCTAAATGTGACAAATAACCCCTTGAAGGACAAAGTTCTATCCATCAACAAAGACCTCTGATATGAACCATACAAAGCACTTCAATCCAAATTGTTTCTTCGTTCTGAAAGAATAGTCCCTATATCAGTTCATTTATTAAAATGACCAATGAGATTAAATATTCATGAGATATTTATCCAAATTGAATTTACTCACCCAACGAGGCTAGTCCCTGAAGGCCACACCCTGCCCCGCCCACGCCCAGGGCTCTGAGGTGTGGCCAGCATCGGCCAATGGTCTGCAGACATCGGTTGCTGAAGCGAGCCGGTTGTTGGCTGGAGGAGAAAGAGCGAGGTGCGTTACACAATAGACGTGCTAACGGTATTCCTAAAAATAAATGTGAGCTAAGAGAGTTGCCTCTCACCATGGATGTAGTGGTGCCACCTGGAGAGAGATTATGTCTCTACAGCCTGCTCCGAGAGCCCAGATCACCTCCTGTCCTACAGGGTCTGTGGCACTCCTAGAACAAAAAACACCAATTCACTATACTTCATGGTATAATCATCCAGACACCCATTCATAATATATAGCAGGGGTCTCAAACTGTATGTGATAAAGTGAACATCTTAGACCCTAACCCACAAATATAGAAAATGCAATGTACAGTCAGAGACAGGCCTAAGTTTCTGCTTAGAATTTCCCACATTTTGGTACGCTATTTGTTAGTAAACTTTTCTATAATTAGATACATGCAGCTTCTCTTCTGTCATTAATTGTTGCGCTAGAATGCTAAATTAACCCTTGGTCACCAGACTGTCATAAATCGATAGAATAAATGATTAAATCTCGTTGACGTCATTAAAGTTCTTTCATCTCTGCTCCTCTTGCGCAGCAAAAACGTTAAGGGATGCAAGATTTTCTGTGCAAAATTTCCGTTTGACCGGTTTTAAGGAAAATAAAAGAGGTATGAATACTACCCAACATATTTCTGATAAGATTTCAGTTCCACTTGAATGCATATTTTATGTGGTTGAAATATTATCGGCTTTTATGATGCTGATAAAAATAGCACCTTTATAGATGGTCCCTGACTGTCAAATTTGTATAGCGCCTCGCAATCATCACATAACACTGTCATCATCCTTTTCACCAAATCTTTCCCGAACATTAGGCTATTGTTCTGGTCCTCCCTTCTATTGATTTTCAACTCTCCGTTTTGCAGCTTTTCTCTTATAGAATTCAACTCCGACATTGTTCTTTTTGCATCAGTGGATAGACAATATCCAATTGGAGCATAGTTAGGCCCTAAAGCTTAGGCTACACACTAGCAGCAGAAAAAACGAATGAAATAAATATATAAATGTCCTAAAGCAAAATATACCTCATGTGATGACATTTCTTTAGAAAGGGGCACAAGACAGGGATGTCCCCCTCCCCCCCTCCTTTTTGCACTGGCAATTGAACCGCTTGCAGAACGAATTAGACAGGACCCAAACATTACAGGTATCAGTATTGGTAAACTTATTTGCAGCTGATCTCCTGACATACCTGACCAATATTTATTTCAAAATATATTTTCTGAATACTCTAAAATATCAGGATATATAATTAATTTGGAAAAACTAAATAAATGCAATAAACATATTTTTTTTTTTTAACTCATAATTTACAGCAATCTTTAAGTGGACCACAAAAAATATGAAATACTTAATACGTGACAACAAATAGAAAGATAACTTTATTCCATTACTGAACAGTATGAAAACAGATCTAATTAAATTGAATAATCTTCCCATAAATCGTACAGATAGAATAAACCTCTTCAAAGGCTTTGTATTTATTTTTGGTAACACTAATTCATAGAATAAAAAGGAAAGTTTTACATCTTCCTATGTCTGAGAGTGGTTTTAACCTTCCGGACTTGGAATGGTATCAAATCGCTACCCAAGGCTTTTACTTGCGACATATAGTCAAATTCACTAAAGAGGAACAATAGGTAACTATTGAAGATGCGCAGCTCATCCCCAGAATCATTTAACGTATCTATTTTCAAAGGAGAAAGGTAAGAACGTGAATAACTTAACAATTAAGAACACTAGAACAATATGGAATAAAACTAAACATATTCTACAAGAACCAATATCACTTCCTAGAAACACAACCTTATGGAACAATCCTTGGATAGCTTTCCAGAATTCACAGATAAATTTGTCCACATGGAAAAAAAACTAAAAAAGCATAGAAACCATAAATTACTTGGTAATAGGAAATACATTCATTCCCATGACAGCTTTAAAAAGCTATTTTCGATTGACCGATGTAAATATTTTCAAATAAATGCAACTTAAAAGTTTTATATTACAACATTTGGATTTGAAATCTTTTGGAAATCAGAGCAATCTTGAGGGAATCCTATTGGTCAGAAAAGGATATTCATATGACAGGTAAACTACACAAAACCTTGCAAAGAGCCTATCCAACTGATAATCTCTTAGAAAAATATATAAACTATTGGAACCAAGATTTAAAAAGAACTGATATTGGCACAAGATGGAGGGAATGTTGGAACATAATTAACAAGACTACAGTTAACACAAGTGTACATTTAATTCAGTATAAAATAATGCTTCCTGTATAAAATGTCTGTTGTGTAATTCGTTATACAAGAGACATTTCTAACTCTACAGCACAACGGAAGAGTCATGTCTAAAGTGTAAAACTAATAATGACTCAATAATTCATGCCTTCTGGGAATGTTATAAAGTCCAAAAGTGAGGGCGGAGTTAGAAATTTGGCTGTCACAAGTATTACAATGTAAATGTACTTTTAATCCGTCTGTCTGCATATTTCAAGACGTGACATATGAGGGTGCCGTGAGATACCCGATGGGTTGGACGATACTTTAAGTCAATAATCTTTTTTTTTTTTAAGTATACTTTAAAAAAAATGTAAATGAACCAATCCTCCATGATTAACGCAATGGAAAGGTCAAATTATTTATAATGAAAAAAATGTAATGTGTAAGGGCTAGGAGAGAAACAAAATGGTGCCATTTGAGGTCATGTGGCATAAAGTGATGCGGGCGCTAGAGATGGGGGTGTGTGTTAGTGGGTCTGGGGCAGGGTTAATGTTGTGGATGTTTGTATGATGTTGTCATTTGTATGTTTATTTTTTGTATTGTAATTTTTTTTAAATAACTACTAAAAATAAAACCTCAAATGTAGCCTATAGATATGAATTGTACGATGTCAGCTAACCTGTCTGTGTGACGGCCTGCAGGGCAAGGCATTAGCAGCTAGCCAGCCACAGGGAGTGACGAGTACTATATTGTATGCATTTTGTTATGTTACAGCCTTATTCTAAAACGGATGAAACAAAACATTTCCCTCAATCTACACACAATACCCCATAATGACAAACCAAAAACAGTTTTTTATACATTTTAGCAAATGAATAAAAAAAAGTGAAACATTTACATAAGTATTCAGACCCTTTGCTATGAGAATCGAAATTGAGCTCAGGTGCATCCTGTTTCCATTGATCATCCTTGAGATGTTCCGACAACTTAATTGGAGTCCACCTGTGGTAAATTCAATTGATTGGACATGATTTGGAAAAGTCCCACAGTTGACTGTGCATGTCAGATCAAACACCAAGCCATGAGGTCGAAGGAAGTGTCCGTAGAGCTCCGAGACAGGATTGTGTCGAGGCACAGATCTGGGGAAGGGTACCAAAAAATGTCTGCAGCATTGATGGTCCCCAAGAACACAGTGGCCTCCATAATTCTTAAATGGATGAAGTTTGGAACTGCCAAGACTCTTCCTAGAGCTGGCCGCCCGGCCAAACTGAGCAACCTTGGAGAGAAGGGCCTTGGTCAGGGAGGTGACCAAGAACCCGATGGTCACTCTGACAGAGCTCCAGTTCCTCTGTGTGGATGGGAGAACCTTCCAGAAGGACAACCACCTTTATGGTAGAGTGGCCAGACGGAAGCCACTTCTCAGTAAAAAGGAACATGACAGCCCGCTTGGAGTTTGCCAAAAGCCACCGAAAGGACTCGCAGACCATGAGAAACAAAATTCTCTGGTCTGATGAAAGCAAGATTTAACTCTTTGGCCTAAATGCCAAGCGTCACGTTTGGAGGAAACCTGGCACCATCCCCACAGTGAAGAATGGTGGTGGCGATGTTTTTCAGCGGCAGAGACTAGACAAGGAGACTAGTCAGGATCGAGGTAAAGGAGCAAAGTACAGAGAGATCCTTGATGAAAACCTGCTCAGGACCTCAGACTGGGGCGAAGATTCACCTTCCAACAGGACAATGACCCTAAGCACACAGCCAAGACAACGTAGGAGTGGCTTCTGGACAAGTCTCTGAAAGTCCTTGAGTGGCCCAGCCAGAGCTCGGACTTGAACCCGATCTAACATCTCTGGGGAGACCTGAAAATAGCTGTGCAGCGACGCTCCCCATCCAACCTGACAGAGGTTGAGAGGATCTGCAGAGAAGAATGGGAGAAAATCCCCAATTACAGGTGTGCCAAGCTTGTAGCGTCAAACCCAAGAAGACTAGAGGCTGTAATTGCTGCCAAAAGTGCTTCAAAAAAGTATTGAGTAAAGAGTGTGCACACTTATGTAAAATCTGTTTTTATTGTTGATAGATTTGCAAAAATGTCTAAACCTGTTTTTGCCTTGTCATCATGGGGTATTGTGTGTAGATTGATGAGGGGGAAAAGCGATTTAATCAATTTCAAAATAAGGCTATAACAAAATGTGGAAAAAGTCAAGGAGTCTTTGAATACTCTCCAAATCCACTGTAAACTGTACTATATTGTGTGTATACTGTACTGTATTATATATACACACTGTACTATGTGTGATCGCCCCCTGGTGGTAGTACCTGTAAGTGACGGCCTGCAGGGCTCGGCAGTAGCAGCTGGCGAGCCACAGGGAGCGGTCAGTTAGCAGGTTGGGACAATGAGACACCTTGAGGATCAACAGGTTCCCTCCTGTAGCCTTCAGCAAGGACTCCAGACCCTCCTCCAGACAACCCCTGGAGAGGGAGAAAAAGCAAGAGGAGAGAGAGAGACGGACGGACAGACAGAAAAACAGAGAGAGAGAGGCAGACATACAACAAACAAGTTAATAAGGAACAACCACTGTCGCTGAGTAACCAATTACTCAGTGCGGAATGAGTATTGTCCTTGAGTTTAACAAGGCACTGCAGCAATGGATTTGGATTTGTCTGTCTAAGCAGTAGAATGTTAATAATGCATGGCATCATGCTGCTCTGAACAAGAGAGTCAAGAAAAATGATGTACTAAAACGTATTCAATCGGTTTGTGGAAAGCATAATCGAATAGAATAAAAGCCATGTTGTATTCATAAGGCTGAGGAGGGATAACGCGAGCAAGCATCTGATTACAGTGTGCGCACACTCGTGCACACACTCATACAAGGCAGTGCATACACACATTCACAAACACTCACAATGTCAGGAATGAGATAGAGCCTGGGGCTCTCTCACACATTCTCAACCTGCTACGGTATATAGACTAGGAAGGAGAGATGATGGGGAGAGGGGAAGGAGAGATGATGGGGAGAGGGGAAGGAGAGGTGATGAGGAGAGGGGAAGGAGAGATGATGAGGAGAGGGGAAGGAGAGATGATGGGAAGAGGGGAAGGAGAGATGATGAGGAGAGGGGAAGAAGAGATGATGAGGAGAGGGGAAGGAGAGATGATGGGGAGAGGGGAAGGAGAGATGATGAGGAGAGGGGAAGGAGAGATGATGGGGAGAGGGGAAGGAGAGATGATGAGGAGAGGGGAAGGAGAGATGATGGGGAGAGGGGAAGGAGAGATGATGAGGAGAGGGGAAGGAGAGATGATGGGGAGAGGGGAAGGAGAGATGATGGGGAGAGGGGAAGGAGAGATGATGAGGAGAGGGGAAGGAGAGATGATGAGGAGAGGGGAAGGAGAGATGATGGGGAGAGGGGAAGGAGAGATGATGGGGAGAGGGGAAGGAGAGATGATGGGGAGAGGGGAAGGAGAGATGATGGGGAGAGGGGAAGAAGAGATGATGGGGAGAGGGGAAGGAGAGATGATGAGGAGAGGGGAAGGAGAGATGATGGGGAGAGGGGAAGAAGAGATGATGGGGAGAGGGGAAGAAGAGATGATGGGGAGAGGGGAAGGAGAGATGATGGGGAGAGGGGAAGAAGAGATGATGGGAGAGGTCAAGGAGAGAATGACAAAAGAGAAGGAGGGAGAGTACTGCAGACCCCTGCTGTTCGCTGTACAGAGGGAAATCAGTCCATGACACACACACACACGCCTCTCCTCTCACCGTGTGCTCTTGAGGTACTCCTCCTTGATCTCCTTCTTGCCCCTCTGTCGTGGTTTGAGGTTCTGGAGGATGAGGGAATGGGTCTGGGTGCACCACTGGGACAGTGTACTCAGGAACTGGGACAAAGAAATGACAGTTACATTTTAGTCATTTAGCAGACGCTCGAAGCACTCACTGTAACACATATCACAATTACTGCAAGTAAACCATCAGCAGAATCGGTGCGCGTGTGTGCAGGTGCATAATGTGTGTGTACCACAGGAGGTTGGTGGCACCTTCATTGGGGAGAACGGGCTCGTGGTAGTGACTGGAGCGGAATCAGTGGAATGGTATCAAATACATCAAACACGCGGTGTCCAGGTGTTTGATGCCATTCCCTTTGCTCCGTTCTCCCCTCAGCAGCCTCCTGTGGTGTGTACGTGTGTTTGGTCTGTCGTTCCGCGTGTACGATCCGCGTCCTCTACCTTGGAGGAGATGCGGGCGTTCTCCAGCAGCACCCGGGTCCACACGGCAGGGTGGCGGGCCACAAACCTCCAGTCCCTGCAGACCTCCGCGGCCCTCAACAGGGTCTTGGTATCCAGGTAGGTAAAGATACAGAACAGAGCCGCCCTCATTTTCAGTATCTCCGGGCTGATCACCTCGCTGTTGGACCGGGACGGGCTCTTGTCGTGGCGACACGGCTTGTTGTGACGATAGCCCCCCTCGGACCGGCCTGCAGCGTCGGGAAGAGAGAAAGAGAGAAAGAGGATAGAGGTTAGGTGAAGAAAGAGAGGTGGAGAGGGGAAAAGAGAGTGGAGGGGGAGGGACCGGGATATTTGTCAGGTAGGTAGAGAAAGGAGGGGGAGGGGGATGGTGAGAAGGAGGGTCGGTAAAGAAAGAGATAAGTGCCGAAGGCAAGGAGAAAAGAGAGGATGAGGAGAGGGGGGGTTAAGAAAAAAAGAGAAAGGTGGAAAAGGGGAGGAGAGAGGAAGAGAGGAGGATGAGGAGGCAGGGGGTTTAGTCAGAGAAAGAAAGATGGAGGGGAAAGAGACGGAGGTTAGTTTAGAGACGCCATCCTGAGTCGCAAAAATATATTAGTGGCATTCTACAAAATATCCACAATGTGGTGCAAGCGATCCACTTGAGACTTATTGCATTCCCCCTCAAACACAGACCAGAGGCTTTCAAATATCTGCCATTGAAGACATGTACTGTATTGGCCAATACCATGTGACCAAACTGAATCTAGCACATTTCCATTTCTCCCAGCAGGCATCAATCCATGTGATGAGTCATCGCCCGTGTCATCCCTGTCGGCCTTGGAAAAGAAGAAGCGAAGGAGGCTTTGGAAGCGACAGGCCTCGCGGCGAGAGGCACACCGCCTACGCCAGCTAGCGATCTACCAATGCATGCTAGCAGTCATACCGTGTGATACGCTGATATGTGCCATTTCAAACTCCACCCTGGCAAACGCTTTGAGAATCTTATATGGAGGACGATGTCAGAGCATAAAATGTAATTTACATGACAAGTAATATTATGTAATGGTGGTGGTGCCAATTTGAATTCTCATACCAGACATTCTGGGCTGTGTCAAAAAGGACAGCTTTATTGCCTGTTTGGGTTTACAGTAGCTCCTTTGCCAAGTAGCTGTAACCAAAAGGAGAATAGGGTAGATCTTTCTTTTGCCCAAAAATGTGTCCATTTAAGGCAAAATGGGCATGTTTCAATGGCTTCTGTCCTAGTTAAGTCCACATCCCAAAAGGCCCCCTATTCCCTTTATAGTGCACTACTTTTGACCAGGGCGCATATATGGAATAGGGTGCCATTTGGGAAGCATCCTTACTCTCTCCGATGATGCACCTGGTCTCTCTGACTGCGGCTATTGCCATGTGCAAAAGGGTTTGCATCCCAAATGGCCCCCTGTTCTCTACTGTGCCTGGTAGAAAAGTAGGGCACCAAATCGGGAATAGCTTGAGACGCAACCCAAGGTGTTCCGAAATAAAATGGAGGTCGCCAGTCAGGAATCGTGGGATCTTGGCTGGGGAAGGCAACTAAGGGAGAGAGACGCTTGCTGTGTTGGAACCAGGAGTGGTGAAGGTAAAGAATAGTTTATCCATTGGTTCTCTCGTCAACACTGTCAACGTCTGCGGCCCAAATAGCACGCCATTCCCTATGTAGTGCACAACTTTTGAAGAGAGCCCTATGGTTCTATCAATATGAGAAAGTTCAGCCATACTGTCGCATAACAGTATAAAACCCTGGGAACGGTACAGTACAGTACACACACACACACACACACACACACACACACACACAAAATCCCCTTGTTCATGCGTGAACTATCTGGGTAGTGTGTGTGAGAGTAGAGCAGTCTGGTGAAAAGTCATCCCTCTATGACAGGGCGCCCTGGGCTGATTCGGAATCAGTTTGTGGAGCGCTCTGGTCATTAGTCGTCCATCACTGTTCTCTGGACAGCCTTACCCTGGAACACCTGGGACTAGAACTGCCATGACCCAGTTTCACACCAGCCACCGTCCTTCTGCCCTTCTCTGACACACCTGACTACTGTTAGCCTGGGCCGCAGGACAGTGTGTGTGTGTGAGTATGAGTGAGGGAGGGGATACTATCCGTGCGTCTGTGTGTGTGTGCTGCAGGTGCCATTGGCAGGATGGCAGGCAGGCTCAGGGTCATACGGTGTGCCAGACATGTGACAGCTGTTCCCTTTAGAAATGACTGATTCTTTCTGTAAATCACCAGTACATTACAAGTATCTGCTGAGTAACAATTAAGCAATCAATCAACGGATAAATCAGGATTTAAAAAAATGGTAAGCGACTTAGCCTCCTACCTGGCTAAATAAAGGCCAGTCAACAAAGATTAAGATTAGCAACGTAGCCTAGCCTAGCCTTCTACCGTACTGTACCTGTGACTAAGCAAGGTAAAGATTAGCAACGTAGCTTAGCCTAGCCTCCTATCCATTCCTACCTGTGGCTAGGCGGTACCCAGATTGTCTCGGTGCTCCAGACTGCTGCGTCTCAGCCATGGTGGCCCTCCTCTCCTGCTGCTCCCACATCTCCGCCTCCGACTCGGTAGTCCTGGAGCCCACGTCCGACACGTCACCCTCCTCCCCCTCCGTGCTGTTCCGGTAGGGTCGCCGCTGCCAGTTCTGGATGGCCTGCTTGCGGAGCCCCCAGCTCCGGGACACCCCGGCCCTCTCGTAGCACTGTCCGCCCCCTCCCTGTCTGCCCCCTTCCCCCAGCCGACACTGGACGTGGTAGTACTGGTCCTCGGGGCACTCTTCCATGGCGTGCATCTCCACGCTGTCGCCGCTGTCGTAGCCCCCGCCCGAGCCCTGGGAGCAGGACTTGACCCGGCCCGACACTCTGGGGGGGGGGAGAACGGAAGAGAGGGGATAAGTTATACTCAGTGGTACCACTTCAAAAAAAACTCAAAGCAACTTTTGTGGACACTTTACACATGGACAACTAACAGACAGAAACCATTGAAACGTATACAGTATTAGATTACTCTACACAGGTTCCATCAAATAGGTCATCTGTGTTACTGTAGCCTGGTCCCAGATCTGTTTTGTCAGGTCAGTGATCGGCTGAGATGAGGAGAAGTGGCAGTGGAGCCACCACACGTTGTCACTTCCTGATACCGCATGATTCTACAGCCCAAAAGTGTGTTGCCATGGTTTCCACAGCTCAGTATAGACCAATACTTACTGAGACCTTTGTAAGATTAACGACTTCCAAAACGAAGGATATGAAACGTATCTGCAACCTACACATTGTTTTTTTTGTAGTAACTGCACAGGGTTGGGTGTGACACTTGTCTAGGGGTGTTTTGAAGGTGTCCCTTAAACTAAGTTTGTGCAGACATACTTGAATAGTGATGTGGTGTGTCCCTTTAAGTTTGCAGACACATATTTGACTAATGTCTTGGCAGTGACTAGGATTCTGGCCATAGTCCCAGCTGGAAACACTGTACCCCTCAAGGACAGCTCTTTTTACCCAGAATGCATTTCACGAACTTACTGCCTTCTGGCAGTGGCTACATGTCCCAAAAATCTGAGGCACAATTTAACATGTCCCTCCCTGTAGCATTGAGAATATAAAAGGTATTTTGACACTTTCCCCATTGACTGACACATACACACACACGCCGAAAACATGTGTGTCCGCGATTGTCAATCAACGCACCTACAGAGCCTTTTTAAAATGATATATTTTACCAAAGGTAATAAAGTTTAATCGACTACAACATACTGTAGTGCTTTAAAGTCAGCCTGAAAAACAGAAGGAATTATTCCCTTACCAGTAATATGAACCATGAAAAAAGTAGGGGGAAAACAAAAGCAGATTTTATGCTAGTGGCCATTTTCATGGATATTCATATTTATACCCAGCTCCTGTGCTCTGGATTATTACTGGGTTAAGTGGAGACCCCAGGCATTTGTACAGCAGAAACGTTCAACTGCATGGAAAATTAGAGCCCCCACAAAATAAAAGTACGTCCACTCACGACCGAGTTCCAAACAGCCATACACAAGCCTAAGATCAGCAATGCCAAACGTCGGCTGGAGTGGTGTAAAGCTCGCCATCATTGGACTCTGGAGCAGTGGAAACGTGTTCTCTGGAGTGATGAATCACACTTCACCCTCTGGCAGTCGGACGGACGAATCGGAGTTTGGCAGATGCCAGGAGAACGCTACCTTCCCCAATGCATAGTGCCAACTGTAAAGTTTGGTGGAGGAGGAATAATGGTCTGGGGCTGTTTTTCATGGTTCGGGCTAGGCCCCTTAGTTCCAGTGAAGGGAAATCTTAACGCCACAGCATACAATGACATTCCAGATGATTCTGTGCTTTCAACGTTGTGGCAACAGTTTGGCGAATACCCTTTCCTGTTTCAGCATGACAATGCCACCGTGCACAAACCGAGGTCCATACAGAAATGGTTTGTCGAGATCGGTGTGGTAGAACTTGACTGGCCTGCACAGAGCCCTGACCTCAACCCCATCGAACACCTTTGGGATGAATTGGAACGCCGACTGAGAGCCAGGCTTAATCGCCCAACATCAGTGCCCGACCTCACTAATGCTTTTGTGGCTGAATGGAATCAAGTCCCCCAGCAATGTTCCAACATCTAGCGGAAAGCCTTCCCAAGAAGAGTGGAGGCTGTTATTGCAGCAAAGGGGGGCCCAACTCCATGTTAATTCCCATGATTTTGGAATGAGATGTTCGATGAGCATTCTTTTGGTCATGTAGTGTACAAACATACAGTGCAATCGTGTAGACCTATTTTTGGTTGTGTAGTGTATGTATGGGAAGGAGAATTTTTAATAGGTTGGTATATCATTACATATTCTTTGAAATAGATACTGTAGATATATAATATTATCTAGATACTGTAGATATGAGTGTGGTACATTCCCTTCCCTCAGCATTTCAATATAACCAATTGCTTTAATACATGTATGCCTACGTGTAAAGCACTTTTAATCAACCGAGGGAGACATTCTGGAGTTCATAAGCCAGGCTGTAAACACATTCCCTCTTCATCACGGACAAAGACTCAAACTCTTGGTGCCGACAAGACGCTTCAACTACGCGACAACAACTCCTTTAGACTGTATCTCAAAATGTAGAATAACATCAGAGGAGAGTGAAGATACTACTTCAGCATAAAAGTGCTTGAAGCTCCGAGGAAACATGAAGTAGACCAATTTAGATCATGAGGACTGAGAGGGAGGGATTGCTTTGGGGCAAAATTGACTACAGTGACTGCTTCTGGAATCAGCAGTTGTTCTAAGGCAGCCAGTGTGCGCGCACACGCACACACGCACACACACACACACACACACACACACACACACAGACAGACAGACAGACAGACAGACAGACAGACAGACAGACAGACAGACAGAGAGAGACAGACAGACAGAGAGCGAGTGAGCGAACAAAGATGCTGCTGTACACTGACATGCACACACGCTACATGACTTTGACATCAAACACAACCATCCTGCGGTTTAGCTAGCTAATTAGCGACCGTGGCTAACGCATCCTGAATTCAGAGTGAATGTAAAACAGTCTAGGCGATTATATCAAGCTGCTATACGACTCCTGCAGTGAAATAACTAGAAGTTGATATGAAGATAGCGATTTGAGGTGCACCTGGTAAATCCACACCAGAACTGGATTCAAATAGTACTGTGCTCGATTGAGCTTGCCTGGCACCATGGAACCAATGGAATACTCCCAAATGTGCATGTGTTCACCTCATCTCCACTACGGTAGAACATGCATACATTAGACCCTAGTGACACCGCTTAAGAAGCAGAGGAGAGGCCACTTGGCATTGTGACTTTGGTTGAATCCCAAATGGCACCCTATTCCCTATACAATGCCCTACTTCTGACCAGGGCAGATAGGGCTCTAGTCAAAAGTAGCACACTGTATAGGGAATAAGGTGGTACTGTTATGCTGATGAATGAGGACCCAAAAGCGACGTAATAGTAACAGAGTCTTTATTCCAGTAATAAACAAATAATGATTCTCCTGGATATTATCAATGGTCAAATCCTCTCGTCAATAGAGAGGAACGACTGGAGACGCGACCACAGACTGCAGGTCGCTTCAGGAAGGCACTGGCCGTAGCTGACATAGACACCTGCTCACACGCAGCATCTGAAGAAGGCAAAGAACACGACAGGGCGGAACAAGGACACAGGAACAGCAAACATCAAACAAGAATCCGACCAGGCAGAAGCGGAAAACAGAGGGAGAAATAGGGACTCTAATCAGAGGGCAAAATAGGGGACAGGTGTGAAAGAGTAAATGAGGTCGTTAGGAGAATGAGAAACAGCTGGGAGCAGGAACGGAACGATAGAGAGAGAAAGAGGGAAAGAACCTAATAAGACCAGCAGAGGGAAGCACAGGGACAAGACATGAAGATCAAAGACAAAACATGACAGTACCCCCCCACTCACCGAGCGCCTCCTGGCGCACTCGAGGAGGAACCCTGGCGGCAACGAAGGAAATCATCAATCAACGAACGGTCCAGCACGTCCCGAGATGGAACCCAACTCCTCTCCTCAGGACCGTAACCCTCCCAATCCACTAAGTACTGGTGACCACGTCCCCGAGAACGCATGTCCATGATCTTTCGTACCTTGTAAATAGGAGCGCCCTCGACAAGGACGGGGGGGGGGGAGGGAAGACGAACGGGGGCGCGAAGAAAAGGCTTGACACAAGAGACATGGAAGACAGGGTGGACGCGACGAAGATGTCGCGGAAGAAGCAGTCGCACAGCGACAGGATTGACGACCTGAGAGACACGGAACGGACCAATGAACCGCGGAGTCAACTTGCGAGAAGCTGTCGTAAGGGGAAGGTTACGAGTGGAAAGCCACACTCTCTGACCGCGACAATACCTAGGACTCCTAATCCTACGTCTATTGGCGGCTCTCACAGTCTGCGCCCTGTAACGGCAAAGTGCAGACCTGACCCTCCTCCAGGTGCGCTCACAACGTTGGACAAAAGCCTGAGCGGAGGGAACGCTGGACTCGGCGAGCTGGGACGAGAACAGAGGAGGCTGGTACCCAAGACTACTCTGAAACGGAGATAGCCCGGTAGCAGACGAAGGAAGCGAGTTGTGAGCGTACTCAGCCCAGGGGAGCTGTTCTGCCCAAGACGCAGGGTTTCGAAACGAAAGGCTGCGTAATATGCGACCAATCGACTGATTGGCCCTTTCTGCTTGACCGTTAGACTGGGGATGAAACCCGGAAGAGAGACTGACAGAAGCACCAATCAAACGACAGAACTCCCTCCAAAACTGTGACGTGAATTGCGGACCTCTGTCTGAAACGGCGTCTAACGGGAGGCCATGAATTCTGAACACATTCTCAATGATGATTTGTGCCGTCTCCTTAGCGGAAGGAAGCTTAGCGAGGGGAATGAAATGTGCCGCCTTAGAGAACCTATCGATAACCGTAAGAATCACAGTCTTCCCCGCAGACGAAGGCAGACCGGTAATAAAGTCTAAGGCGATGTGAGACCATGGTCGAGAAGGAATGGGAAGCGGTCTGAGACGACCGGCAGGAGGAGAGTTACCTGACTTAGTCTGCGCGCAGTCCGAACAAGCAGCCACGAAACGGCGCGTGTCCCGCTCCTGAGTAGGCCACCAAAACCGCTGGCGAATAGAAGCAAGCGTACCCCGAACGCCGGGATGGCCAGCTAACTTGGCAGAGTGAGCCCACTGAAGAACAGCCAGACGAGTAGAGACAGGAACGAACAGAAGGTTACTAGGACAAGCGCGCGGCGACGCAGTGTGAGTGAGTGCTTGCTTTACCTGTCTCTCAATTCCCCAGACAGTCAACCCGACAACACGCCCTTCAGGGAGAATCCCCTCGGGGTCGGTAGAAGCCACAGAAGAACTAAAGAGACGGGATAAGGCATCAGGCTTGGTGTTCTTATTTCCCGGACGATAGGAAATCACGAACTCGAAACGAGCGAAAAACAACGCCCAACGAGCCTGACGTGCATTAAGTCGTTTGGCAGAACGGATGTACTCAAGGTTCTTATGGTCAGTCCAAACGACAAAAGGAACGGTCGCCCCCTCCAACCACTGTCGCCATTCGCCTATGGCTAAGCGGATGGCGAGCAGTTCGCGGTTACCCACATCATAGTTGCGTTCCGATGGCGACAGGCGATGAGAAAAGTAAGCGCAAGGATGGACCTTATCGTCAGACTGGAAGCGCTGAGACAGAATGGCTCCCACGCCCACCTCTGAAGCGTCAACCTCGACAATGAATTGTTTAGTGACGTCAGGAGTAACAAGGATAGGGGCGGACGTAAAACGCTTCTTGAGGAGATCAAAAGCTCCCTGGGCGGAACCGGACCACTTAAAGCAAGTCTTGACAGAAGTCAGAGCTGTGAGAGGGGCAGCCACTTGACCGAAATTACGAATGAAACGCCGATAGAAATTAGCGAAACCAAGAAAGCGCTGCAACTCGACACGTGACTTAGGAACGGGCCAATCGCTGACTGCCTGGACCTTAGCGGGATCCATCTGAATGCCTTCAGCGGAAATAACAGAACCGAGAAATGTGACAGAGGAGACATGAAAGGCGCACTTCTCAGCCTTCACGTAGAGACAATTCTCTAAAAGGCGCTGGAGTACACGTCGAACGTGCTGAACATGAATCTCGAGTGACGGTGAAAAAATCAGGATATCGTCAAGGTAAACGAAAACAAAAATGTTCAGCATGTCTCTCAGTACATCATTAACTAATGCCTGAAAGACAGCTGGAGCATTAGCGAGACCAAACGGCAGAACCCGGTATTCAAAATGCCCTAACGGAGTGTTAAACGCCGTTTTCCACTCGTCCCCCTCTCTGATGCGTACGAGATGGTAAGCGTTACGAAGGTCCAACTTAGTAAAGAACCTGGCTCCCTGCAAAATCTCGAAGGCTGACGACATAAGGGGAAGCGGATAACGATTCTTAACCGTTATGTCATTCAGCCCTCGATAATCCACGCAGGGGCGCAGAGTACCGTCCTTCTTCTTAACAAAGAAAAATCCCGCTCCGGCGGGAGAGGAAGAAGGCACCACGGTACCGGCGTTGAGAGAAACAGACAGATAATCCTCGAGAGCCTTACGTTCGGGAGCCGACAGAGAGTATAGTCTACCCCGAGGGGGAGTGGTCCCCGGAAGGAGATCAATACAACAATCATACGACCGGTGAGGAGGAAGGGAGCTGGCTCTGGACCGACTGAAGACCGTGCGCAGATCATGATATTCCTCCGGCACTCCTGTCAAATCACCAGGTTCCTCCTGAGTAGAGGGGACAGAAGACACAGGAGGGATAGCAGACATTAAACACTTCACATGACAAGAAACGTTCCAGGATAGGATAGAATTACTAGACCAATCAATAGAAGGATTATGACATACTAGCCAGGGATGACCCAAAACAACAGGTGTAAAAGGTGAACGAAAAATCAAAAAGGAAATGGTCTCACTGTGGTTACCAGATACTGTGAGGGTTAAAGGTAGTGTCTCACATCTGATACTGGGGAGAAGACTACCATCTAAGGCGAACATGGGCGTGGGCTTCCCTAACTGTCTGAGAGGAATGTCATGTTTCCGAGCCCATGCTTCGTCCATAAAACAACCCTCAGCCCCAGAGTCTATCAAGGCACTGCAGGAAGCAGCTGAACCGGTCCAGCGTAGATGGACCGACAAGGTAGTACAGGATCTTGATGGAGAGACAGGAGTAGTAGCGCTCACCAGTAGCCCTCCGCTTACTGATGAGCTCTGGCTTTTACTGGACATGACATGACAAAATGTCCCGCAGAACCGCAATAGAGGCAAAGGCGGTTGGTGATTCTCCGTTCCCTCTCCTTAGTCGAGATGCGAATACCTCCCAGCTGCATGGGCTCAGTCTCTGAGCCGGTGGGAGGAGATGGTTGAGATGCGGAGAGGGGAAACACCGTTAACGCGAGCTCTCTTCCACGAGCTCGGTGACGAAGATCTACCCGTCGTTCTATGCGGATGGCGAGTGCAATCAAAGAGTCCACGCTGGAAGGAACCTCCCGGGAGAGAATCTCATCCTTAACCTCAGCGTGAAGTCCCTCCAGAAAACGAGCGAGCAACGCCGGCTCGTTCCAGTCACTGGAGGCAGCAAGAGTGCGAAACTCTATAGAGTAATCCGTTATGGATCGATCACCTTGACATAGGGAAGCCAGGGCCCTGGAAGCCTCCTTCCCAAAAACTGAACGATCAAAAACCCGTATCATCTCCTCTTTAAAGTTCTGATAATCGTTAGAACACTCAGCCCTTGCGTCCCAGATAGCTGTGCCCCACTCCCGAGCCCGACCAGTAAGGAGTGATATGACGTAAGCGATCCGAGCTCTCTCTCTTGAGTACGTGTTGGGCTGGAGAGAGAACACAATATCACACTGGGTGAGAAAGGAGCGACACTCAGTGGGCTGCCCAGAGTAACATGGTGGGTTATTAACCCTAGGTTCCGGAGACTCGGAAGACCAGGAAGTAGCTGGTGGCACGAGATGAAGACTCTGAAACTGTCCAGAGAGATCGGAGACCTGAGCGGCCAGGGTCTCAACGGCATGACGAGCAGCAAACAATTCCTGCTCGTGTCTGCCGAGCATTGCTCCCTGGAACTCGACGGCAGTGTTGAGAGAATCCATAGTCGCTGGGTCCATCTTGGTCGGATTCTTCTGTTATGCTGATGAATGAGGACCCAAAAGCGACGTAATAGTAACAGAGTCTTTATTCCAGTAATAAACAAATAATGATTCTCCTGGATATTATCAATGGTCAAATCCTCTCGTCAATAGAGAGGAACGACTGGAGACGCGACCACAGACTGCAGGTCGCTTCAGGAAGGCACTGGCCGTAGCTGACATAGACACCTGCTCACACGCAGCATCTGAAGAAGGCAAAGAACACGACAGGGCGGAACAAGGACACAGGAACAGCAAACATCAAACAAGAATCCGACCAGGCAGAAGCGGAAAACAGAGGGAGAAATAGGGACTCTAATCAGAGGGCAAAATAGGGGACAGGTGTGAAAGAGTAAATGAGGTCGTTAGGAGAATGAGAAACAGCTGGGAGCAGGAACGGAACGATAGAGAGAGAAAGAGGGAAAGAACCTAATAAGACCAGCAGAGGGAAGCACAGGGACAAGACATGAAGATCAAAGACAAAACATGACAGGTACTTGGTACACATCCTATATTGGACTGGTGGCTTTAGCAATAAAAGCCACAGGTTGGATCAATATTGTGGACTCAATCAGCAGAGCTGGCTAATTGGGTACAGATCATTATTCAAGTGTATAACAGGGAAGTACAGTTTCCTGACCAGTAATGCACAGTGGGGCTCAGGATGGGCGACAGAGTAGCCATCTCGGTGCAAAATGGAGTCGATGATTTCAGTGCGAATTATCCAATCCACGTCAATAAAGTAACAAAATAAGATATTTTTTAAAACCCAAATATGCAAAGTGTCAAATATCTATTTCTCAAACAAGCACCTAAATAGCATCTTCCGTCACTGCATTTGGAACAAATAAATCATATTCATCTCTGGGAGACCGAGGGCATGAATGGAACGTTCTAATCTAGGAAATGAAATGGTCACTTAGTGACTAACTACCATCATGATTCACTGTACTCGGGAAGGCTTGGGAGGAGTGTGTGTGTGTGTGTGTGTGTGTGTGTGTGTGTGTGTGTGTGTGTGTGTGTGTGTGTGTGTGTGTGTGTGTGTGTGTGTGTGTGTGTGTGTGTGTGTGTGTGTGTGACTTCACGATTGTCTCGCCAAAAAACGAAGGCTGAAGAGGGACGGTGTCATCGTCTGAGGTACGCGGAAGTTGTGTGACAGAAGGCCGGTAAAGTCACGAGTTACACACATGCACTCACAGAAGCACGCGTGCGCACGTACACAAACACACAGAGTTACATAACGATGCAGAAAAGGTCTACATTTAAAAATACACAATGTTCTGTGTGGATATGATACTATGGTGATACGGAGCTTGATCATCATACAAGGGCTCCAGGGCTGCATACCAAAAGGCACCCTAGTCCATTTTTATTTACAAAAGTAGTGCGCTAAATAGGGATTAGGATGCCATTTGGGATGCAGGTTTGGGTTTGGATCAGCAGTGAAGGAAAGAGAATGAGATGGGCGTCTCAAAATGCATGAGATGGGGGGGTCGAATTTGGACCATTCAGTGAGCCACTCAAATCAAAATACACATGAAGAAGCATCATTGCACAAAGATGAGATCAGTCGGTGACGATCTGAAAACCATACGGGATGAATCATATCCTTGGTTAGGATGACTTTAGTGTCAGTGAGTCGAAACGTTGACATTTAGAATTGAGGAATCAATAGGGCGAAAACCACCTGTAACTTACCATTTCATCCCAATCTAATGTTTGCTTGTTTATTCATACCCAACATAAATCACATAGTTCACTAATCTGAGTAGGGGGTGAACCAAATATGACAAGTTATCCATGAACACACCGAAACAAAAGTAAACAGGTTCTCGCTCTGTCTTTCGCTTTCTGTATTGCTCCCCCTCACTCTCTCTGCCCTGTGCCCACAGAGGCAGCCAGGCCTGAGAAAGCAGGACTGACACTTTAAGTCCTTACTGTCAGTGACCGCCGTCATTTACAAGCATGTGTCAAAGAGCAGTGGCGATGCCCCACGGCTGGTACTGTGTGTGTGTGTGTGTGCCATGTTCGCTTGTGTGCATTTGGTGTGAGTGGGAACGCATCGTGGCGGGAGGCAAGAGCTAGGACAGAACATTCCCCTACTGTTTCTGCATGGCTGACAGATTCGGTCTCACTTCAGCGCCCGGCAGGAAAACAGGGTGTCGTGTTTTATGAGGCTGGCAAAGGGCCAGGGCACAGTACTGGACAAACACTACCTGGCTGGGGCCCTCTGATACCTTCCAACACCGAGGGTGGGAGTCCAGTTCGGTCTGAGTCATTGTTGCCCCAGTCGGACACACACCGGCTCACTTCAGGCCACGGTCTGGTGCTCAGAATCCATCTGCTGGACCACTGGCCCCCAAGCATAGGGCCCCACATCAAGTCACTGTACCTAAGTGCACCAGGGGGGTTGCATTGCGTTGCAGCTTACCTTTAACAGATGCTCTTATCCAAAGCCACTTACAGTGCAGAGAGTGAAGTCAGCTCATCTCCCTCTATTCCAACCTCAACCATGGGGAGGGGACATAACTCTGGGCTCCCGAGTGGCGCGGCGGTCTAAGGCATTGCATCTCAGAGCTGGAGGTGTCACTCCAGACCCTGGTTTGATTCCAGGCTGTATCACAACCGGCAGTGATTGGGAGTCCCATAGGTCGGCGCACAATTGGCCCAGCGCCGTTAGGGTTTGGCCGGGGTAGGCCGTCAATGTAAATAAGAATTTGTTCTTAACTGACTTACCTAGTTGAATAAAGGTTAAATACTTTTTTTTTTTTAACTGGCCTTAGATCAGTGTGTACGGGCAAGTTTATGCTACTTTGTTTGTGTGGCGGAGAGCAGTGCAGTGTGGGATAGCGTGTGGAGGACTGGCTTACCCGGTGCTGGGAGAGGATCGTCGGTCAGACACTTGGTACATGCCCCTAGACGTCCCCGAGATGCTGGAGTTCCTCTGAGAGAAAGAAGGAAGGAAGGAAGGAAGGAAGGAAGGAAGGAAGGAAGGAAGGAAGGAAGGAAGGAAGGAAGGAAGGAAGGAAGGAAGGAAGGAAGGAAGGAAGGAAAGAAGAAAAAAGAAAAGAAAGAAGGAAAGAAAGAGAGGAGAGATGAGATGAGGCGGAAAGTGACAGGTGTGTCAATACATTAAACTGTTTCCTTGAATTCTGATATTTCTCCCCCAAAAAAACACAAAAAAAACAGGACTTTACACATTGTAGTGAAAATACTCCTCTGCTTGTGTTCTGTAACTCACAGTGAATGTTGAATAGACCTGAATATTCTATTGGTGTGCCCTGCAACTATGTACTGCTGTTATATTCAGAGGAGAGTTTGTTTGTCAAGGGTCAACACCACATCCCACTGTTAGTGTTTCTCTTCAATCTACTCTATGTTTCAAATAAATATTACACACACACACAATAAAACTGAAGTACATAAAACAGACTTACTTCAAATGCTGGTGTACAGGTGTGTAATTATAGTGAGCCTTCAGGAGAATAAATTATATTGTGTGTCATGTGTGTGCGCTGGAGAGTTGGAATGAACTTTTGAACCTGTTTTATCTTGGTCAAAAGGAGGAGATTTATTCTGTAACCAATGACGTCATATCTTGTATATAAAATGTTGTTTATGGTTAAATGGGAGCGTGCTCAGAGAATAAATACTATTATCTAATTTTAATAAGACTGTATCCTGTCTATTTTATGTTAATAAGTATCTTACAAATTCTTATAAATAGACAGATTGATTTTAATTAATGAGTACATAAAGGAATTATGAAATTCCTCTGACATAAGGTGAAAACATTGTGATGGAGGTGCATCAGCGGATGACTTTTCTATCCAGCACAATCTGATCTACAAGTGCCTTCAGAAAGTATTCGCACCTAGGTCTGTTGCGGTGACCGTAATACCGGCCACACGAGCAGTCATGAGTCATGACCGCGGTAATCTCCTCTTATGCACCCTGGTGTACCCAACTCGCTAACGACCATCGGGTCGCTAATGGCCTGGTACTCCGGGCTCTATTGTCCCTCTAACCACTCGGACATCAACGCAAATGAAATCGAAAATCACATCAAACACTTATCATCAAAAGAGTATCGTGCTTTTCAAACTCACCTCACTGGGACTGAGCAGTTTGAAGAAAGACACGGAGTGGAAAACATGGTCGTTGCGGATGTTGTTTCAAAGCATTACAATGAAATGGACAGCGCTTTCTAAAGAAGATGATTAAACCAGAACGGTCTAGCCTATTCTGCAAAATGAAACAAATTCTAGTAAATCGCCTTTGAGTGTGGACCGTATTATTATGGATCCTGGTTACCTTATGCTCCGCTTTCCATTCCACGAGTCTGAGAGAGAACGTACGGGGCCTTGGCGATGCGGCTTACAGAGTTAGCCTACGGTATAGCGGATTTTGATCATCCTAGTAGTAGGGGATATTTAAAATATTTTCAGAATTAAATAGGCTGACACACTACCTTTTAGTTATATAATACCTTACCACCGTGAGTTTCCATCTCCTCCTCTCCCTCATTCCTTTCTCGAGCGTGCAGAGAGGGGGGGTGGCTGTCAACAGTATATTTAAATATGTGTTGTGAAAACATGTTACTGTCGATGTTCCCGAACGGATTTCACTTGGTTTCCCAAATGAAGCACTGGGTAGCTGAAGGAACAGGGTTGGAGAGCCCATGGCATACAGAGTTTGGGCGGAATATCACCTGTTGAGCAGCCAAAAGCTGCATGCTCCTCAAACAGTGGTTTATGCATGGAGTGAAATAATCAGAGTAGCCTATCCGGCACGATTGAAAAACGAACAGGCGGAAAAGTGACCTCCATTCGCTATTCGAGTGCATACGGATGACACTTTTTACCCTGGCCATTTTTGGGCCATTCTAAATTAAACTAATCAGAGAAAGGCGTGCACAGCCTGAATGCAAGGAAGAGAGCGAAAGCATTTTTTGTGACTTCCTTAAAATCATCAATAGCCTATCGTCACACCATGCAGCCCATATATGTTTTGATTCTAAGACATTCTAAGGTTTGGATCATTCACAATTAAAAAGTTGCCAAATAACTTGAAATCTAGCATATAGGACCTGTTTAAAATGATCACTTTTAATGCTCAACATAGCCACTTCATTTGCGCACTCGCTATGGAATGTGAAAAATATCCTTTCGATCTTATTCAGCGAAGTTCAATTACATTTTTCTTATTATAAAATCATAAAATATAAAATAATGGCACAGGACTGGCACAGCTAAATGAACAAGTCTACAACATGACACATAGCCAGATAACATACCATACAGTCGTGGCCAAAAGTTTTGAGAATGACACAAATATTAATTTTCACAAAGTCTGCTGCCTCAGTTTGTATGATGGCAATTTGCATATACTCCAGAATGTTATGAAGAGTGATCAGATGAATAGCAATGAATTGCAAAGTCCCTCTTTGCCATGCAAATGAACTGAATCCCCCAAAAACATTTCCACTGCATTTCAGCCCTGCCACAAAAGGACCAGCTGACATCATGTCAGTGATTCTCTCGTTAACACAGGTGTGAGTGTTGACGAGGACAAGGCTGGAGATCACTCTGTCATGCCGATTGAGTTCGAATAACAGACTGGAAGCTTCAAAAGGAGAGTGGTGCTTGGAATCATTGTTCTTCCTCTGTGTACCATGGTTACCTGCAAGAAAACACGTGCCGTCATCATTGCTTTGCACAAAAAGGCAAGGATATTGCTGCCAGTAAGATTGCAACTCAATCAACCATTTATCGGATCATCAAGAACTTCAAGGAGAGCGGTTCAATTGTTGTGAAGAAGGCTTCAGGGCACCCAAGAAAGTCCAGCAAGCGCCAGGACCGTCTCCTAAAGTTGATTCAGCTGCGGGATCGGGGCACCACCAGTACAGAGCTTGCTCAGGAATGGCAGCAGGCAGGTGTGAGTGCATCTGCATGCACAGTGAGGCAAAGACTTTTGGAGGATGTCCTGGTGTCAAGAAGGGCAGCAAAGAAGCCACTTCTCTCCAGGAAAAACATCAGGGACAGACTGATATTCTGCAAAAGGTACAGGGATTGGACTGCTGAGGACCGGGGTAAAGTCATTTTCTCTGATGAATCCCCTTGTGTTTATGTTAATTAACGGTAAATTACATTGAGCCTGGCGTACTTTTACATGACAATAACCGTCTGACAAAGGAAACCCCTTAACACTATTGAGATCCACCCCCCGATGGAGTATCAACAAGGGGCTGCACCAGGAAGAGGGAACTTGACAATCAATAAATCATAGTGGTACGTCCACGTCATGTCCATCATGATCAAATAGTTCTAATTTATATATTTTTACTAACCCATCCACCGCCACTCTGACTACACATATCTTTTTTGGTTTTTACAGTTTTTCAGCTATATATACATACACTGCTCAAAAAAATAAAGGGAACACTTAAACAACACAATGTAACTCCAAGTCAATCACACTTCTGTGAAATCAAACTGTCCACTTAGGAAGCAACACTGATTGACAATAAATTTCACATGCTGTTGTGCAAATGGAATAGACAAAAGGTGGAAATTATAGGCAATTAGCAAGACACCCCCAAAAAAGGAGTGATTCTGCAGGTGGTGACCACAGACCACTTCTCAGTTCCTATGCTTCCTGGCTGATGTTTTGGTCACTTTTGAATGCTGGCGGTGCTCTCACTCAACTGGTAGCATGAGACGGAGTCTACAACCCACACAAGTGGCTCAGGTAGTGCAGCTCATCCAGGATGGCACATCAATGCAAGCTGTGGCAAGAAGGTTTGCTGTGTCTGTCAGCGTAGTGTCCAGAGCATGGAGGCGCTACCAGGAGACAGGCCAGTACATCAGGAGACGTGGAGGAGGCCATAGGAGGGCAACAACCCAGCAGCAGGACCGCTACCTCCGCCTTTGAGCAGGAGGAGCACTGCCAGAGCCCTGCAAAATGACCTCCAGCAGACCACAAATGTGCATGTGTCTGCTCAAACGGTCAGAAACAGACTCCATGAGGGTGGTATGAGGGCCCGACGTCCACAGGTGGGGGTTGTGCTTACAGCCCAACACCGTGCAGGACGTTTGGCATTTGCCAGAGAACACCAAGATTGGCAAATTCGCCACTGGCGCCCTGTGCTCTTCACAGATGAAAGCAGGTTCACACTGAGCACATGAGCACATGTGACAGACGTGACAGAGTCTGGAGACGCCGTGGAGAACGTTCTGTTGCCTGCAACATCCTCCAGCATGACCGGTTTGGCGGTGGGTCAGTCATGGTGTGGGGTGGCATTTCTTTGTGGGGCCGCACAGCCCTCCATGTGCTCGCCAGAGGTAGCCTGACTGCCATTAGGTACCGAGATGAGATCCTCAGAGCCCTTGTGAGACCATATGCTGACACATGCACATTTGTGGCCTGCTGGAGGTCATTTTGCAGGGCTCTGGCAGTGCTCCTCCTGCTCAAAGGCGGAGGTAGCGGTCCTGCTGCTGGGTTGTTGCCCTCCTACGGCCTCCTCCACGTCTCCTGATGTACTGGCCTGTCTCCTGGTAGCGCCTCCATGCTCTGGACACTACGCTGACAGACACAGCAAACCTTCTTGCCACAGCTCGCATTGATGTGCCATCCTGGATGAGCTGCACTACCTGAGCCAATTGTGTGGGTTGTAGACTCCGTCTCATGCTACCAGTTGAGTGAGAGCACCGCCAGCATTCAAAAGTGACCAAAACATCAGCCAGGAAGCATAGGAACTGAGAAGTGGTCTGTGGTCACCACCTGCAGAATCACTCCTTTATTGGGGGTGTCTTGCTAATTGCCTATAATTTCCACCTTTTGTCTATTCCATTTGCACAACAGTATGTGACATTTATTGTCAATCAGTGTTGCTTCCTAAGTGGACAGTTTGATTTCACAGAAGTGTGATTGACTTGGAGTTACATTGTGTTGTTTAAGTGTTCCCTTTATTTTTTTGAGCAGTGTATATTTTACATATACATGGTACTTTTATATACCGCAATCACATAAGAATAACACATTACCGAACATAAGCTCTTTAATCCCTCCCCTCAGCCACTCTTAGCCCAATCACCATAGACTACCCTCGTTTTGGTTTCCATCATGATCAAATGTTACCGCCATGTTCGACACGGCAGCAGACTCCCCCTCGTTCATCATCTCCATCAACATTGGCTGTCCACCATTTTGAAAATGGCACTATGCATGTCAACTTCACACAACGGTACCATACCATCGAGACCAATTAGTTAGCCAAACAAACGACCGAAATGAGTGGGAGTGGATCAGAGTGACTTTCAAAAAAGGCTTTGCTTGATAAAATGTTGAATTCACCATTTCAATAACAAAAGGAAAAACAGTCATTCTGCTATCATGAAAGGTATTGACGAATGAAGAAAAAAGAGAAACGTGGGAGTCCAGTCTATAGCTCCAACACACATACTCACTTCTCACGCACGCACACACACACCCACACACTGGAGGAAACTACAAAGCTCCTGTATGCGAGTGATGTCTGAGGTTCAGGGATAATTAACTGTGATTGGCTGAGGCTCTAAAAACATGGCAGCTAGTTGGCAGACATTAAGGAAGTGTAATCACAGCTATCTGAAAGAGAGCGACTACGTCCCAAAGGGCACCCTATTCTCTATGTATTGCACTACTTTTGACCACCCTGGTCAGACAGAGTGTGAAAACGGAAGGATAGTTGGCAATCCCCCTCTTTTACACAAGGAGCCGAAGATATTCAGGAGGCTTTGGGCGTGGGCCTGCCACATTTCCCTTTATCTTCCTTCCCTCTGTTTTTTCCCATGTCTCTTCCCCTCCCTTCATCTACCGTATAGGAACTCACACCGTCTCCCGTCTCTCTACTGGACTGTACCTCTATCCCGCTCTCCTCCTCTCGACCAATACCTTAATCTACAGTACCACACCCTTTTTCTCACTACCCTCTGTAGATTCCTTCTCCCAAACTCTCTCGCTCTTCTCCTCCCTTCTCTCTTCCTCCCTTCAAGCAAATTCCCTACAGTGGCTTCCCATGTATCTCAGATGTACTGAGGTGTGTGTGTGTCGCGCAGGGAGGGAGGGAGGGAGGGAGGGAGGGAGGGAGGGAGGGAGGGAGGGAGGGGAACGTGAGGAATGGCAGAGATAGGGGCATCCGTGGATGGTCAATGTGCCGGTGCGCCAGCATGCAGTATTTTCTGGTGTCCATAGCATGCCAAATGTCCTATAATATAATAATATCCTAGCCACAGACACAAGAACGCTGAAAACAACGACTCATAAGCACAAGAAGACAAACAAGACGACTACGGTGGATACAAATCAAGCCTCAAAAGCATCCTAACAACACCGCTGCCAGTCACTGCCAGTCTAACAGCCTCTTAAACACAGGTCAAGTGCAAACCCTGTAAAATGTTTGACAATGTAGCCACTTAATTCGAGCACTAACGGAGACTAGGGTGTGCATCCCAAATGGCGCCCTATTCCCTATATAGAGCACTAGTTTTGACCAGATACATCTGATCTGATCAAAAGTAGTGCACTACGTAGAGAATAGGGTGCCAGTTGGGACAGAAGCCTAGCTAGGCTACATCAGGCTGGGTAATGAATGAGCTTGATGGGATGCAGGTTGTGCCTGGTCAATGGTGGGGAATCTGGGCGGCGCGGGAGACACACACTCACTTAACTCCGTCAACTGTGGGAGAGGTCAGAGATGGGAGAGATAACAGGGAGGGAGAGATAGAATATGTGGTGTCTGAGACGAATCAGAGACCAGCTACTGCGCGGTCACCTGACCTGGACGACTAGAACAAGTAGAGCCACTGGTGTCTCCATGGAAACGATAGATGGAAGGGAAATGGATGGAAACCGGCCCCTTCTTTCTCACTAACAAGACTTGGATAAATGACACTTTAGAATTGGAAATGGCAGGGGAGAGCTCAGTAAAATGTATCACAATGTCTACCTTGTTTTGGTCTATAATAATGGAACATATTATCATTACCTCTCCTGTAGCTTTTCTGCATGTAATCAATACCAATACAATATTTTAGGTTTCAGATCATATCTAAGGGCGTGAGGAAATTGTGAAACATCCCCACAGAATTTCCTCACGCCTCAAGGGTAACCCTGAGTCAGACACTACTGATTCCTGTAATCAAAATACCTGATCATTAGCTAAAACCTATTTAGCATTTAAATTAAAGCTGTGTGCATCTCTATCCCAAAAAACAGTAATGACTAACACCTATTATAGTAATAGTAATGTAGTAATGACTAACACCTAGACAACCAATTATGCCTCTGAGGTAAATGAAGAAAGAGTGGTGACATGACCAGCGGACACAACACACACACACACCTCTTCTCCTTCGCTGTCCAATTCCGCTATTCACAGTCCATCGCTCTGCCATTCTGTTTAATAAATATTTCACACACTCACTATCGTCCCAGATCAAATTAAAAGCAAAATTGTGGTGAGTCGACACGTATCACAACACGCCCGCCTAGCCCGTTTCTAATAGCCCAAGTGATAAGATTGCAAACCATTCCCTATAAAGTGCACTACTTTTGAAAGGGCCCATAGAGCTCTGGTCAAAAGTAGTGCACTATGTAGGGAATACGTTGCCATTTGGGTCTCAGACAGACATCCACATGCCAGGTTAGATTATCAAACTGTCTGTTTTCATGTCGCTCCAAAATCATTTATTTATTTTCGTCACCGATCATTTAAAAGACACCAATATCACCCCAAAAAATGACCCCATTTATTTGGACTGGAAGTAAGATATGCAGTTGTAGAACCAATTATATAAGTGACTTATGTAATGTTGACTAAATTATGCAAGGACTATATTAAAAGGAATGTACAACACAGGAGGGTGGTGGAAACTTGATTGGGGAGGTAACGGCTTGGGTGGATTGGTATCAAATACATCCAACATGGTTTCCATGCATTTGATGCCGTTCCATTCGCTCCGTTCCAGCCATTGTTATGCGCTGTCCTCCCCTCAGCAGCCTCCTGTGACGTACAACTATTCTATTCAGTAAACACACACACGCACACGCACGTGCACACACAGTCTTTTAATCAGCTTACCTTTACAATCTTAAATATCAGGTTCCCACACACAAATCTGACCTCAGATCAGAATCTAGGTCAACTTCTTCTCCACTCCAGATCACCAGACACAGATCTAGGATCAGCTTACTTTTCACAACCCTTAACCATTAGGCTGCCCTCACAAATCAGACTTTTGTTTGTCTACTATATGGTCAACTTCCTCTCTCAACTCCAGATCACTTCGCATTTGTTGCCCTTTTGGAGCCTAGCAGGCTACAGATCTAGAGTCAGCTTACCTTAACCATTTGTGTAATCAAAAGCAAAACTGGTCTTAGATCAGCTCACCTGGCGTCCATTGTTGGAGGCCTTGTTGGAGCCGGGCAGGCTGCAGCGTCCCATGCTGCCGTTGGGCGTGGTCCCGCAGCTGCTGATGATCTGCAGCTGTTTCTCGGCACGGTCGGCACGGTCCAGGAGCTCCTCGATGAACTGCTGCAGGCGCACCTTGGCGTTGGCCTCCCGCACCGCCGTCTCCTGGAGGAACTGGTCTATCTGGGTTACCTCCCTGGTGAATCAGGAGGAGAGGAGACAGATGGTTACTGGTGTGCTTAAGCACACATAGGTTACATCCCAAAAAGCACCATATTTCATATACACACACACACACACACACACACACACACACAGACACACACACACACAGGGGAGTTGGGCTAGCAGTGCAACCTCATGAAATTTAGATAGATACCTGCACACTGATGAATGGTCCTGCAGTTTATTGGGCAACAATAAGCAATATTAACTGCTCTATTAACATCAATATTAACTGTTGCAGCATTCATCAGCGTACAGGCATTTAATTGACAATGCCAGAGGAGCCAGTATTTGGAGGATATATTGGTATGAGGTTATTTTTATGAATTTATTCATACTATTTCCTCCTTCCACGAGATATAGTCCCGACACAAATCTACGGTTGCTACCCAAGCCGGCTGGTCGTTCATTCTATCGGTTAGGTTGCCAAAGACGCGACCCAGTCATGACGTCTTTTATTCTATATCCAAGTCGTTCGTTCTAATGTTCTGTTGCCATGCTGCCTGGCAACGTTCATATCCCTTGGTTGCTAGCTAGCCAACTACGGCTAACTTACAGTCATGTCAAATAGCGCAGACAGAATAACAGAAAAGTAGCTGCATTTGCATTTGTTCAAGCTGTTTTCTAGTGACATTTATTTGTAGTGACATTTACAATGAGCTAATGATGAGCGATTTCGCCCGGCATAGAAAATGTGCTCACTCGTCAGGACAATGTTCAGAGGTGCCAACAACACAATCACTTGAAACTGAAAATACAGCAAACTAGCTGCATTTCGTTTTGTTTGACCTGTTCTTCTATTGACATTTCTTTGTATGTATCCGTAAATATTATGCTTATTCACGGTTTCGACTGGCTGAGAAAAGATGTCTCATCCTGACACGTTAATCCTCAACTGGGACAGTGGAGATCAAATTTTAATATTGAAAAGGTCAGAGACAGACATCAGGCTTTATAGAAATTGCTGCTGTTGAAAACCAAATTCTAGTCTAAAAAAGAAAGGGGACATGATGTCTAGATAATTTTTTTACAGCGGAGATTAAGTTTATAAATTGCCTGGTTGGGCTGATGAGAGTGTATTGCATCATAGCCTTAGCCGGTGGTAACTTGTGGAATAGACAACGACTGGAATGCGGTTTTAACCAATCAGCAACCAGGATTAGACCCACCTGTTGCATAATTCATTAATTTATAAGCTGCAGGTTAGTGGATGAGAGTACACTACGTTTGACACTAACTGGGCGACCTAACTCCCTGGGAACATATGGGAAGAATGGGTGGTTTGGGGCATACAAAAAACACACATACACACCACAAAACACACACCCCTTCCAACGGGAGGACAGAAACCAGATGGTTAGGTGCACGCATACCAGACCTGGGTCAAATACGAAAATGTAAAATACTGCACTTGTGTAACAATGGACCCAATAGAACATACAGTACAGAGGAGCTGGACATGAAGATTTGTGCCATCTTTAAGACAGACAGACAGACAGACAGACAGACAGACAGACAGACAGACAGACAGACAGACAGACAGACAGACAGACAGAGACAGACAGACAGACGAATGTCACGGAATCTCCTGCTGAGGTGCCACAGACATTGATACCCCACCCCCCGCCCCCCCCCCCAGACCATCACTGTAATCTCAACAAGGTGACCTACCGGTAGAATAATTTACTCCCGCAATAGTGTTATATGGACACTGATGGATACAAGTATAGGATCATTTCAAGTACTGTACCTGAGACCTTCTGGGCACATCTTTGTACTCAACACACACACCTACCAGGGGGTAATGTTGACCCTAAAGTACTGCGTATAGCAGATGCATATATACAGATTAGTGGTATACTGTATCTGCAGGCACAAGGAATCCATCTCTTCAAAACACACACACACACATTCCTACACAAACACACATCACAGCCTGATTAATGCGATCACACTCGCTGTCCCAGTTTTATACATACAATTAACATGCGTTACGTTTTAGTTCCACACAGATACTGTTCACAGCTGAATCTTTTTCATATTTGCTTCTCTTCTCTGTCTTTTTTCTCTCCCCCTTACTTCTCTCTCTCTCTCGCTCCCTCTTCCTCCTTTGTTTTGTTATGCTTGTTTATGTGGACCTGCATTCTGCAAGACTTCCCTGGGGCCGGGAGTGAAACAAGCCATTTTTCCTTCCCTTCTCTCTGTGGTGTGTGGATCTGTGTGTGCGCCTGCATATACCACGTCTCTGTCCTTTTAAACACCAGCAGCCGCTCCTGTCCAAACAATCTCTTCAGAAAATCCAAACAAGGCACACACACACACACACACACACACACACACACACACACACACACACACACACACACACACACACACACACACACACACACACACACACACACACACACACACACACACACACACACACACACACACACGCGCGCAAGGTCCTACTACCGCTGGCTTGTTGTTGGTTTTCCGGGAGCAAATGAACTACTGAGTGAAGTTTAACGCTCCAGTTATGAATGCATCGCAAATGGCACTTTATTCCCGTTATAGAGCACTACTTTTGACCAGGGCCCATAGGGGGCTGAATAGGGTGCCATGTTCTATAAAAACGGAAGAGGCTAGACTTGAGAGATGTTTGGCGTCTGGTGAAATGAAGTGTCTGTCTTGGGGGCCAAAGACATTCCAAAATGAGATTCTTCAGGTTAGGATGAGACGAAGTGTTTGATCAAAATGAAAGATGTGGTTATCATATGGTTGTGTAAATAAATAAACCGAGTCGTGCTGACTCCGCACACACACGCAGTCACACACACACGCAGTCACACACACACGGGACTTTAGTGGGTTTGCGCAGTAGTTTGAGGTTTGACAATAACATCATAATGATATGGGCTTAGAGCTCATCTCAGGGTAGTCGTATATTTTAATACACTTCCGACCCTCTTTTGAGACACTATTTCTACTCATCTCATTCATGCTGAGTAAGATAGAAAAGCTAATGAGTGAATCTTCAACTAGCCCAGAGAGGATTTCATTTCCCCTGTTGCTAAAATGGCTCCAGTCACATTATATGAGCTTCTCTCTCCCTCTCTTCCTCTCTCTCCCTCTCTCCTTTTCACTCGTCCTCTCACTCTGAAATCGACAGGCACGAACACAAATCTCACACCTGCCTATTTGTATACCTATGGTTTGTGTAGGAGTGTGCATTTATGTTGCGTGTGTTCCGCCAACAGCGTTCTAATGATTCATCTTCGCTCCCGTCCTCCTTCCAGTGTGTGTGTGTTCACACTGTCTGTTTCTGTTTTCATTATCACAACTAGAGATCAGGAGTCAGGCATGCCACCACAGTCACCGCCACATTGTCCCTTACCTCCAGGCAGTGGGAGGACGTGTCAATAAGGGCACACACACACACACACACACACAATGATTTCAGCAGCCACCCTCAAAACATCAAAGAGAGGTCAAAATCCACACATAACCCGATACAGGAGTCTGGAAGTGGCTGGAGCAGATTTTCCTCTTTATTCTGGGATGTGACGGGCGTCAAAGGAAAAGAGAAAGTGCACTACTTTTAACAGGGCCCAGGGCAAAAGTAGTGTGCTATGAAAGGAATAGGGTGCAATTTGGGACGCACCCTGAGCACAGAGGGTGACCGAGAGGTTGCTAAATACATAACAATGTATAATATATGTTGTAATGAATAATCTGGTTTACACTGAGAGTTGAATCAAATCAAATTGTATTTGTCACATACACATGGTTAGCAGATGGTAATGCGAGTGTAGAGAAATGCTTGTGCTTCTAGTCAGACAGTGCAGTAATATCTAACAAGTAATGTAACAAATTCACAAGAACAACCTTCGCACGCACGCACGCACGCACACACACACACACACACACACACACACACACACACACACACACACACACACACACACACACACACACACACACACACACACACACACACACACACACACACACACACACACACACACACACACACACACACACACACACACACACAATGTTAGGGGATTGTATAAGAATATGTACATATAAATATATGGATGAACGATGGCCATGCAGCATAGGCAAGACGCAATAGATGGTATAAAATACAGCATATACTGTACATATGAGATTAATAATGTTTACATATCCTACATTACTCAAGTGGCATTATTTAAAGTGACTAGTGATACCATTATTAAATCAATTTATTAAAGTGGCCTGTGATTTGAGTCTGTATGTTGTCAGCAGCCTCTCTATGTTAGTGATGGTTGTTTAACAGTCTGATGGCCTTGAGATAGAAGCTGTTTTTCAGTCTCTCGGTCCCAGCTTTGATGCACCTGTACTGACCTCGCCTTCTGGATGATAGCGGGGTGAACAGGCAGTGGCTCGGGTGGTTGTTGTCCTTGATGAGCTTTTTGGCCTTCCTGTGACATCGGGTGGTGTAGGTGTCCTGGAGGGCAGGTAGTTTGCCCCTGGTGATGCGTTGTGCAGACCTCACTACCCTCTGGAGAGCCTTGCACTTGAGGGCGGTGCAGTTGCCGTACCAGGTGGTGATATAGCCCGACAGAATGCTCTTTATTGTGCATCTGTAGAAGTTTGTGAGGATTTTAGGTGACAAGCCAAATTTCTTCAGCCTCCTGAGGTTGAAGAGGCGCTGCTGCGCCTTCTTCACCACGCTGTCTGTGTGGGTGGACCATTTCAGTTTGTCCGTGATGTGTACACCGAGGAACTTAAAACTTTCCACCTTCTCCACTGCTGTCCCTTTGATGTGGATAGGGGGTGGTCCCTCTGCTATTTCCTGAAGTCCACAATCATCTCCTTTGTTTTGTTGACGTTGAGTGAGAGGTTATTTTCCTGACACCACACTCCGAGGGCCCTCACCTCCTCCCTGTAGGCTGTCTCGTCGTTATTGGTAATCAAGCCTACCACTGTAGTGTTGTCTGCAAACTTGATGACTGAGTTGGAGGCGTGCATGGCCACGCAGTCATGGGTGAACAGGGAGTATAGGAGAGGGCTGAGAACGCACCCTTCTGGGGCCCCAGTGTTGAGGATCAGCGCGGTGGGGATGTTGTTTCCTACCTTCAACACCTGGAGGCGGCCCGTCAGAAAGTTCAGGACCCAGTTGCACAGGGCAGGGTTGAGACCCAGGGCCTCGAGCTTAATGACGAGTTTGGAGGGTACTATGGTGTTGAATGCTGAGCTGTAGTCAATGAACAGTATTCTTACATAGGTATTCCTCTTGTCCAGATGGGATAGGGCAGTGTGCAGTGTGATGGCGATTGCATCGTCTGTGGGCCTATTGGAGCGGCAAGCAAATTGGAGTGGGTCTAGGCTATCAGGTAGGATGGAGGTGATATGATCCTTGACTAGTCTCTCAAAGCACTTCATGATGACGGAAGTGAGTGCTACGGGGCGATAGTCATTTAGTTCAGTTACCTTAGCTTTCTTGGGAACAGGAACAATGGTGGCCATCTTGAAGCATGTGGGAACAGCAGACTGGGATAGGGATTGATTGAATATGTCCGTAAACACACCAGCCAGCCTGCGCATGCTCTGAGGACGCGCTAGGGATGTCGTCTAGGCCGGCAGCCTTGCGAGGGTTAACACGTTTAAATGTTTCACTCACGTCGGCCACGTTGAAGGAGAGCCCACAGTCTTTGGTAGCGGGCCGTGTCGGTGGCACTGTATTGTCCTCAAAGCGCGCAAAGAAGTTGTTTAATTTGTCTGGGAGCGAGACGTCGATATCCGCGATGGGGCAGGTTTTCTTTTCGTAATCCGTGATTGTCTGTAGACCCTGCCACATACGTCTCGTGTTTGAGCCGTTGAATTGCGACTCCACTTTGTGTCTCTATACTTGCCTTGCGGAGGGAATAGCTACACTGAATCCTCTCTTAGAAAGTGCTGTAGGATTGTGGGTTGCCTTCAAATCCAAGAGGGATTGTGGGCTACCTTGTCAGCCTTGAATAAGAGATGAGGGAAGGGTATGTGTTAAATAAAATGTAAATTGGCAAATTGAATGTGCAAAGGAAAAGCACACGTGTCCCAAATGCCACCCCATTCTGTATATAGTGTACTACTTTTGCACTACGTAGGGAATAGGGTGCCATTTTGTCACGGAGACAGACTGGTAGTAGAGTTGGATTATACTGTTAAAGAATAATTGGTATTCATGATACATTTATCCAAAGATGATAGGCGTTACAATATATTTCAACAACAAAAAATGTATCTGCCTTTTTGAGTACCTTTTCTGTGCACTTCATCTGGCTATTCAAATAAAGCTTTTTATACACTAGGCTGTGATGGGAAAAAAAGTAAAAGTGACTGTCATTTGAATGAAAAGAAAAATCTCCTTTGCTTGGGGGTAAAAGATACCGGTGTTGAATGGTTGCAGTGAATACTTATTTGTAGTGGTCTGGTAGGTTGGAGGGGCTAGCACGCACGCGCACACGCACACACCACACAGTCTAGAGCAGACCCACCTGATAGAGTAGAGGGAAGGAGAGGAGAATGACCACAAATTGGATTAGAGGTGAGCGTTCGACTGATTGTACGAGTGCGTATGTGTGTTCAACATGTACAGTATGTGTGTTCAACATGTACAGTATGTGTGTTCAACATGTACAGTATGTGTGTTCAACATGTACAGTATGTGTGTTCAACATGTACAGTATGTGTGTTCAACATGTACAGTATGTGTGTTCAACATGTACAGTATGTGCACTACACCGCTGACTCAAATAATCAACTCATCATCAAGCGTTGATCGTTTGAATCAGCTGTGTAGTGCTAGGGCAACAAAAAAATACATAATATATGCACCCCTTGGGGTTCTGAGGATTGAGTTCGGGAAACGCAGATCTAACGTGTGTGTGCTCAGGCAACCCTGCCTCTGCAGCTGACCCACCAGATGGGTTTCCGAAGAGCAGCAGAGCATTCGTCCATGACAGATCCACACTCCGGGAGTAGGTACACGTGTGTATCAAAGGTCTCAGATGACCCAGCATATCAGAATGATTCATTTCCACTGTGTTTCACATTGCTGATGGCTCCTGGTTATGCACTAGCTACGCCAATACAGAGAAGCACTAGTGGAGAAATGTGTTTGAAAATGTCATACTGAAGGATATGATGCAGTACAGTAAAGCTGGATGAGGTCGAGGTTTTTCTAAAGCATTGTTTTTGACAGTGATGAAGGTAAAGGATAGAAAGCGGGACTACAATGTAACTCTTCTGCCCAGCTCACTGTTATATGCATCTCAGTCCATGCTTGACCAAACTGACAAGGCTCAAATAAGACCTTGGGCTAGAAAGATAGATACTCCAATCCTCTGGGAGTGTCGGGCGAAGGGCAAAACTGAAAAGTCTCTCTTCTCCCTCTCTCCCCAGAAGTGTTGCATTAATGCACTATACCGCCTGCCTGGCTGGCTGGCTGACGGACTGGCTGGCGGACGGGCTGGCTGATGGACGGGCGGCTGACGGACCGACAGACGGACGGACCGACAGACGGACGGGCTTACAGACGGACCGACGGACGGACGGACCGGCGGACATTTAGAAAGAGAACAAGACAGACAGACAAGACACACCAAAAGACACACACCAAGAGATCGAAAGAGCCAAAGGGAAGAAGCAAGAGAGGAGACAGACAGACCGACACACAGAGAGCCAGAGGAGGTGACAGATGGACAGACAGACACCCCGAGATGTGTTGGTTTCCTGTTGTCAACCTTAATTAAAACACACCTCTCTTTCGAGGCGTGACTCATCGTCTCCTTCCAAAACAAGCGCCTCCAGACAGGGGGAACAAGTCAACAAATAAGCCCAACATGTTCACACCGGCACTGGGGGAGTTGAAATGGAGGTCTCCTGCAGTCCTGGGACTTACCTTACTGGGACACTAGGGCGTGCGTGTGTGTACACGTTTTACTATACTTGCGAGTACCAGAAGTCCTCACAAGAAAAGTAAACCAACTAAAATTCACAAGTATAGTAAGACATAGCTGTGTGACTGTGTGTGTGTGTGTGAGAGTGTCAGAGCGTGTGTGTTATTAGGAAACAGGTCTACCCTATATCTGACTGGCACAGACCTAGACAAGACGTCGGGGGTGAAGTGGTGTCAGTGTGTGACACGGTGCTGTGGAACAGCTGGTCAGGCCACCTGTTTACAGGTTGGTAGGATGGAACTACAAAAGGATAGCGCTTCTGTGAATCCATGCTCTCTGTTCCTCACCTGTCCTCTCCTCTTCCATATGCTTTACCCTTTTTTTATCTCTAGCTCTCAGTCTCTCTCACTCCAATATTACACCCCCACACACACACCTACCTCCCACACTCAGTTGCACCATACAGTATATGCACACCATATAATAGACTTCCATAAGGAACACAGTGTCTCAGATGGCAAGTCCTCTAGTGATAACCTCTCTGGTTATCCACACTACAGGGCAGATAAAAGGGCATGTTAGAGACATTAGTATGGCGTGGAACTGACCGTGTATTTAGTTGCATCTCTACAGTGTTTGTGTAACGGATGTGAAATGGCTAGCTAGTTAGCGGGTACGCGCTAATAGCATTTCAATCGGTTACGTCACTTGCTCTGAGACCTGAAGTAGGGTTTCCCCTTGCTCTGCAAGGGCCGCGGCTTTTGTGGAGCGATGGGTAACGACGCTTCGTGGGTGACCGTTGTTGATGTGTGCAGATGGTCCCTGGTTCGAGCCCGTGTCGGGGCGAGGGGACGGTTTAAAGTTATACTGTTACATTTGCACCCCAATTGATACCATTAATTCCCTTCATAATGCATGACTTTTGACTAGGGCCCATAGTAGTGCACTATGAATGGAATAATGGTGCCATAGAGTACCACAGTGTGAATCATAATACCCATAGAATCTAGCGGTAAAACAGGGAAATGGTTCCAATCGTTTTTTCCCTCCATACATTTTTAATCCCCATCAGGGATTTTAGAAACACTACAAACAAGGGCTGTGTTTCGTGTAGGTTTACCCTGACGTGACATTTTCATAACCACGTAAATCTCTCTCGGACAAGGTGACTTATCAATATACTTAAGCTCTATTAACTATCAGATTTGAAAATGCTCATTAGCATAAAAGTAGACATCAAGGAAGACTACAAATCCCTGCAAGCTCCTGCACGTCATCTCTAGCACCTTTTGACCGCTAGGTTTTATGGGTACTATGACACCTCCACTGTGGGCCTCTATTTAGGATGCAGACACAATGAATAGTATCCGTCGGCCTCACCATGCCAAGATGAAAGGGCGCTGTGTGCCTGATATAATGCCATCGGATGCTAGTTTCATGGTCATCATATAAAAAGGATAGATGTTGGGGTAATTGTACTCTGGACTTTTAATTGTACTTCTGGAGGCATTGATGTGAAAAGTGCTGAGTTACCTCAAGAGGATGTAGCATTGATTAGGGCTACGCGCTTGCCTATCGGGTGATGTGCCTATCTGGTGGCAATGGAGAAAGAAGGAGATGGGAAACAAAGTGAAAATGATGTTGGCTTGGGATCACCTCTTATAACTCTTAACCTGCTGGGTGAAGACTGGGTGAAAGCATGAGGAGGTTTAGGGCCTTCATTTTTGTGGAATCCAGCAGAAAAGTATCCTGAAGGCATTGTCAGGGCGAAGAGAGAGTTGGAATTGTCACGTTATCAGACTTTGGTTTTTCTTTGCGTACATAATTAGGCATAGCTTACCACATTGTTAATACTGTTATGTGTTTCTCGTTGCTTTTCAAGTCTTGCGCTATCCCTCTCTGAGGAACCAGAAGGAGAAAGTTGAAATGGAAGAAGTCGACAGCTCCAGCGGTCACGTTATTATCAGTGTTCTATGAGAAATGGAAATGAGAGTGTGCATGGTGTGACTATAGAACAGAGGCCACAAGTCTCCGAGTTTGTAAACCTCACTGTGAATGTTAATCATGTTCATTTTTTGTTCTGGTTTTATTATCCTCGTTTGTCCATTTTATAAGTAATTTCAAAGTTTATGTAATGTTAAACAGTATGATCTCAAATGTTCAAAAAAGGGGGTACTGATGGGTTCGGATTTCTGAACTTTCAATATGATTAATCATTAGTTATGCTAGAGACATGAGGGGTGCCATAGTCTTGGGTCTACACCAGAAGTTAATGGTTACCTGTAGGAGGAATGCATTTGGTGGGTGCAGTTAAGCTTGGAATGTACTGAGTGCAGGGAAAACGATCACGTTGGCAGGCACTGATAGGGGTGGAGAGCCGTGGATTAGTGATGAAGGGGGTCGAGGTCAGGTCAGGTCACATTAAGGGAGAAGGAACAGTTTATTGACCGTATCACTAAACTTCCTGCCTAGCAATAAAGATGTAATGTTTAGAGAGAAGGAGACTTCAGCCAGATTGGGGTATATACAGTATATATATATACAGTTGAAGTCAGAAGTTTACCTACACTTAGGTTGGAGTCATTAAAACTTGTTTTTTAAACCACTCCACAAATTTCTTGTTAACAAACTATAGTTTTGGCAAGTCGGTTAGGACATCTACTTCGTGCATGACACAAGTAATTTTTTCAACAATTGTTTACAGACAGATCATTTCACGTATAGTTCACTGTATCACAATTCCAGTAGGTCAGAAGTTTACATACATTAAGTTGACTGTGCCTTTAAAGAGCTTGGAAAATTCCAGAAAATTATGTCATGGCTTTAGAAGCTGCTGATAGGCTAATTGACATCATTTTAGTCAATTGGAGGCATACCTGTGGATGTATTTTAAGGCCTACCTTCAAACTCACTGCCTCTTTGCTTGAGATCATGGGAAAATCAAAAGAAAATCAGCCAAGACCTCAGAAAATAAATTGTAGAAATTGTAGACCTCCACAAGTCTGGTTCATTCTTGGGAGCAATTTATAAACGCCTGAAGGTACCACGTTCATCTGTACAAACAATAGTACGCAAGTATAAACACCATGGGACCACGTAGCCGTCATACCACTCCGGAAGGAGACGCGTTTTGTCTCCTAGAGATGAACATACTTTGTTGCGAAAAGTGCAAATCAATCCCAGAACAACAGCAAAGGACCTTGTGAAGATGCTGGAGGAAACAGTTACAAAAGTATCTATATCCACAGTAAAACAAGTCATATGTCGACATAACTTGAAAGGCCGCTCAGCAAGGAAGAAGCCACTGCTCCAAAACCGCCATAAAAAAGCCAGACTACGGTTTGCAACTGCACATGGGGACAAAGATCGTACTTTTTGGAGAAATGTCCTCTAGTCTGATGAAACAAAAATATAACTGTTTGGCCATTATGACCATTGTTATGTTTGGAGGAAAAAGGGGGAGGCTTGCAAGCTGAAGAACACCATCCCAAACGTGAAGCACGGGAAGCACTTTGCTGCAGGAGGGACTGGTGTACTTCACAAAATAGATGGCATCATGAGGCAGGAAAATGATGTGGATATATGGAAGCAACATCTCAAGACATCAGTCAGGAAGTTAAAGCTTGGTCGCAAATGGGTCTTCCAAATGGACAATGACCCCAAGCATACTTCCAAAGTTGTGGCAAAATGTCTCAAGGACAACAAAGTCAAGGTATTGGAGTGGCCATCACAAAGCCCTGACCGCAATCCTATAGTAGATTTGTGGGCAGAACGGAAAAAGCGTGTGCGAGCAATTAGGCCAGCTCTGTCAGGAGGAATGGGACAAAATTCACCCAACTTATTGTGGGAAGCTTGTGGAAGGCTACCCGAAACGTTTGACCCAAGTTAAACAATTTAAAGGCAATGCTACCAAATACTAATTGAGTGTATGTAAACTTCTGACCCACTGGGAATGTGATGAAAGAAATAAAAGCTGAAAGAAATCATTCTCTCTACTATTATTCTGACATTTCACATTCTTAAAATAAAGTGGTGATCCTAACTGACCTAAAACAGGATTAAATGTCAGGAATTGAGAAAAACTGAGTTTAAATGTACTTGGCCAAGGTATGTAAACTTCCGACTTCAACTATATATATATATACAGTGGGGCAAAAAAGTATTTAGTCAGCCACCAATTGTGCAAGTTCTCCCACTTAAAAAGATGAGAGAGGCCTGTAATTTTCATCATAGGTACACTTCAACTATGACAGACAAAATGAGAAAAAGAAATCCAGAAAATCACATTGTAGGATTTTTTATGAATTTATTTGCAAATTATGGTGGAAAATAAGTATTTGGTCAATAACAAAAGTTTATCTCAATACTTTGTTATATACCCTTTGTTGGCAATGACAGAGGTCAAACGTTTTCTGTAAGTCTTCACAAGGTTTTCACACACTGTTGCTGGTATTTTGGCCCATTCCTCCATGCAGATCTCCTCTAGAGCAGTGATGTTTTGGGGCTGTTGCTGGGCAACACGGACTTTCAACTCCCTCCAAAGATTTTCTATGGGGTTGAGATCTGGAGACTGGCTAGGCCACTCCAAGACCTTGAAATGCTTCTTACGAAGCCACTCCTTCGTTGCCCGGGCGGTGTGTTTGGGATCATTGTCATGCTGAAAGACCCAGCCACGTTTCATCTTCAATGCCCTTGCTGATGGAAGGAGGTTCTCACTCAAAATCTCACGATACATGGCCCCATTCATTCTTTCCTTTACACGGATCAGTCGTCCTGGTCCCTTTGCAGAAAAACAGCCCCAAAGCATGATGTTTCCACCCCCATGCTTCAGAGTAGATATGGTGTCCTTTGGATGCAACTCAGCATTCTTTGTCCTCCAAACACGACGAGTTGAGTTTTTACCAAAAAGTTATATTTTGGTTTCATCTGACCATATGACATTCTCCCAATCTTCTTCTGGATCATCCAAATGCTCTCTAGCAAACTTCAGACAGGCCTGGACATGTACTGGCTTATGCAGGGGGACACGTCTGGCACTGCAGGATTTGAGTCCCTGGCGGCGTAGTGTGTTACTGATGGTAGGCTTTGTTACTTTGGTCCCAGCTCTCTGCAGGTCATTCACTAGGTCACTAGGTGTGGTTCTGGGATTTTTGCTCACCGTTCTTGTGATCATTTTGACACCACGGGGTGAGATCTTGCATGGAGCCCCAGATCGAGGGAGATTATCAGTGGTCTTGTATGTCTTCCATTTCCTAATAATTGCTCCCACAGTTGATTTCTTCAAACCAAGCTGCTTACCTATTGCAGATTCAGTCTTCCCAGCCTGGTGCAGGTCTACAATTTTGTTTCTGGTGTCCTTTGACAGCTCTTTGGTCTTGGCCATAGTGGAGTTTGGAGTGTGACTGTTTGAGGTTGTGGACAGGTGTCTTTTATACTGATAACAAGTTCAAACAGGTGCCATTAATACAGGTAACAAGTGGAGGACAGAGGAGCCTCTTAAAGAAGAAGTTACAGGTCTGTGAGAGCCAGAAATCTTGCTTCTTTGTAGGTGACCAAATACTTATTTTCCACCATAATTTGCAAATAAATTCATAAAAAATCCTACAATGTGATTTTCTGGATTTTTTTTCCTCATTTTGTCTGTCATAGTTGAAGTGTACCTATGATGAAAATTACAGGCCTCTCTCATCTTTTTAAGTGGGAGAACTTGCACATTTGGTGGCTGACTAAATACTTTTTTGCCTCACTGTATATAGGGGTGAATAAACTTGGTTGAAGCTTTTGTAGTGTCCGTCGAGTTCTTACTGATATTTAGAACCACAGCCAGATACAGACCAATTTCATGTTGCCTTCTATACACTAGAGGTGCAAATCGACTGCAGAAGTCAATGTGCTTTAACAAGAGAGAATGATTGAATAAAATGAGAAGAATATGAATGTGAAGTATGTAGTACAATACAGTTGGTAGAGCATGGCGCTTGCAACGCCAGGGATGTGGGTTCGATTCCCATGGAGGACCAGTAGAAAAAGTACAAAAATGTCAGTCGCTCTGTATAAGAGTGTCCGCAAAATGACTCAAATGTAATTAGGGAATAGGTTGCCATTTGGGATGCATCCTGATTATCTATAAATAAATGGAAGGTCTTTTAAATGGAAATACAATTTGCAAGATTTGCTTTCTTCACATGTGCAATAAAATACAGAGTGCACAAAACACTAGGAACACCTGCTCTTTCCATGACAGACTGACCAGGTGAAAGCTATTATCCCTTATTGATGTCACCTGTTAAATCCATTTCAATCAGTGTAGATAAAGGGGATGAGACAGGTTAAATAATATTTTTTTAAGCCTGGAGAAAATTGAGATATGTATTGTATGTGTGTGCCATTCAGAAGGTGAATTAGCAAAACTAAATATTTAAGTGCCTTTGAACAGGGTATGGTAGTAGGTGCCAGGGCGCACCGGTTTAAATGTGTCAAGAACTGCCAAATTCTGGGGTTTTCACGCTCAACAGTTTCCCCGTGTGTATCAAGAACGGTCCACCACCCAAAGGACACCCAGCCAACTTGACACAACAGTGGGAAGCATTGGAGTCAACATGGGCCAGCATCCCTGTGGAATGCTTTCGACACCTTGAAGAGTCCATGCCCCGACGAATTGAGGGAACAGAATTGAGGGAACAGGAGGGCAAAAGGGGGAGCAACTCAATATTCCTAAATGTTTTGTACACTCAGTGTATCTATTGAACTACTGTGTTTAGCATTGCAGGGACCAAGATGAAAATGCTATGTATCTAAAAGGATCGAATGGGAGTATGTCACATGCTAATGTAAAGGACGTCACAATGCTTCCTTAGCAAGTACCACTTCCTCCTGATTCGGCTCACACCGAGGCTCAAGCCCAGGACATCTGCCCTGCTAGCGCACCCGACCGCCCTACCGAAGCGTCTTAGCATTGGGCGCTAAATGAAAAGCTACCTATTCAGCGGCGCAAGCGGCAACACTTAAGGCAGAGGAGTACGTGTCAAACATCCCCATGTGCTACTAACAGGATGATTTCAGACAGGGTACAAATGCCTAATTAGTAATCATAGGATGTAAATTCATGTTTTGGTAATCAATGAGGTGAGCAGAGGACCAGGGACTAATGAGATTAGACTTTGCACATAAATCTGCTGCTAAATCCACTCAGGTTAAGTGGATGGGCGTCCAGTAGCGTTCAAGCCAGGCACCCTCCCTGAATGCTAATGCTAATCATTCCCCTTGTTGACCTACAGAAGGCAATATGCTAATGCTACAGAAGGCTAATATGCTAATGCTACAATTCAGGCTAACGTTGCTAGCCTGAACAGCAGTGCATTCTATTGGGAAATGCTAATCATTATGCTAACACACAATGATGGAGTGGGAGGCATCGAGATATTGCAGGGTGCGTATTTCAACGGTGCTTTCAAAAGGAGATCATGTTATCCTTTGGCGTTGCGACATGAAAAGACTGTCATGCTGACTGAAGAATAATGATGCGTCCCAAGGAAGAGGGGAAGCAGGGAGGAACAAAAAGGACAAAGGGATAAAAGCAGATAGAAATGTAAAAGCCGCCAAACGACAATGATTTAAACTGTGGTTGTTCGTGGAAATAAAGATAGGGGGAAACTAAACTCAGCAACAACAAAAAAACGTCCCTTTTTCTCAGGACCCTGGCTTTCAAAGATAATTCGTAAAAATTTTAATAACTTCAGATCTTCATTGTAAAGGGTTTAAACACTGTTTCCCATGCTTGTTCAATGAACCATAAACAATTAATGAACAGGCACCTGTGGAACGGTCGTTAAGACACTAACAGCTTAAAGACGGTAGGCAATTAAGGTTACAGTTATGAAAACTTAGGACACTAAAGAGGCCTTTTTACTGACTCTGAAAAACACCAAAAGAAAGATGCCCAGGGTCCTAGTTCATCCGTGTGAACATGCCTTAGGCATGCTGCAAGGAGGCATGAGGACTGCAGATGTGGCCAGGGAAATAAATTGCAATGTCCATACTGTGAGAAGCCTAAGACAGCGCTACAGAGAGACATGATGTCGGCCTGTTGTAAGGCAGGTCCTTACCAGACATCACCGGCAACAACGTTGCCTATGGGCACAAACCCACAGTCACTCGACCAGACAGGACTGGCAAAAAGTGTTCTTCACTGACGAGTCACGGTTTTGTCTCACCAGGAGTGATGGTTGGATTCGCGCTTATCGTCGAGGGAATGAGCGTTACACCGAGGCCTGTAATCTGGAGCGGGATCAATTTGGAGGTGGAGGGTCCGTCATGGTCTGGGGTGGTGTGTCACAGCATCATCGGACTGAGCTTGTTGTCATTGTAGGCAATCTCAACGCTGTGCGTTACAGGGAAGACATCCTCCTCCCTCATGTGGTACACTTCCTGCAGGCTCATCCTGACATGACCCTCCAGCATGACAATGCCACCAGCCATACTGCTCGTTCTGTGCGTGATTTCCTGCAAGACAGGAATGTCAGTGTTCTGCCATGGCCAGCGAAGAGCCCGGATCTCAATCCCATTGAGCACGTCTGAGACCTGTTGGATCGGAGGGTGAGGGCTAGGGCCATTCCCCCCAGAAATGTCTGGGAACTTGCAGGTGCCTTGGTGGAAGAGTGGGGCAACATCTCACAACAAGAACTGGCAAATCTGGTGCAGTCCATGAGAAGGAGATGCACTGCAGTACTTAATGCAGCTGGTGGCCACACCAGATACTGACTGTTACTTTTGATTTTGACCCCCCCCCCTCCCCCCTTTGTTCAGGGACACATTATTCCATTTCTGTTAGTCACATGTCTGTGGAACTTGTTCAGTTTGTCTCAGTTGTTGAATCTTGTCATGTCCATACAAATATTTACACGTTACGTTTGCTGAAAATAAACGCAATGGACAGTGAGAGGACGTTTCTTTTTTTTGCTGAGTTTACATGAACAGGATCTAGTATATATTCATCTAGGGCTAATGACCATGATAAGGGGAGCTAAGGAATAGTCACGCTAGCTTGCAGACAACCACTGTCACTGAAGATGAGACCGACAAAGGGGTCTTGTCCCAAATTACACCCTATTCCCTATTTAGTGCACTATTTTTGACCAGGACCCTTGGGAGTCTGGTCAAAAGTAGTGCAGTACATATCGAAGAGGATGCCATTTAGGACACAACCCGACTCGCTATGTACACCCAAGGGTCCAACAAGCCACAACAGCCACGATGAATAAGACATGGTCGTCATTCCAAATGGCACCCTATTCCCTATATATTGCACTACTTTTGACCAGACCCCTAAGGACCAAAAATAGTGCCCTTAATACGGTGCCATTTATGGACGCAGCCATGATCTTCTAAAGTGATCATGTTTATATGTTAATTATCACTGGTCAGTCCGTCATAATCACCGGTTATTAATTCAATATTATACAGCATTAATATTCATGGGGTGAAATAATTCATTAAAAGGCATGCATGACTGACAGATAGAAAATACCTTTTATAAATTGTGGCTTTGTGTCGCTCAGACAAGTGACAAGCGCCTATTATGGATTCTACTTAGTCACCTGGATGGGACTAAGTAGATGTGTGGTTTTTTTTACGTACACACACACACACACACGTATGCATGGAACAAACGCTTGCATGCACACACACATTTTGCACACACACACGTTTGTACACCTGATCTATTGAATGATACTGAACTGTGAGAGAGAACACGTTGTACAGAGGGAAGGAGGGAGGGAGGAGGGGCAGAGAGAGACAAAGAGAGAGAAGCAGCAGCCTGTCGAGGATGAGGTGAGAAGAGTGCGATAGAATAAAGGAGAGACAGTGAAAGAGAGAGTGAGCGACAGATGGAGAATGCAGACAAGCTGGAGAATATAGAGTGTGCACGAGGAAGGACAACAACAAAGAGTCAGTATGCCTTGATCATGTTGATGAAGCTCATCGACCCATTTACAAAGCCTTCTCTCCCTGAGGTTCTTGCGTTCCAAGAAACCCCAATCCAGGTGCTCTACTATTGGTGCTTCCATGCTCCCAAAATAATAAGAACAAAACACATCGTGCCGACAAAACGGTTAAAAGCAACGGTTAGCTGTCCTATCGCCTCTGAGTAGAAATATCTGCCATCATTTTCTATTCATTTCCCGTCGATACAACATGTCGAATCGCGTCACTGTACGTCGACACCCAGCAGGTTATCGCTAACACACAGCGGCCACCTGCTGCTTTTAGTAGTTAGTCTTTGCGGTGTGTTTTGTCGTATAGAATGTAGTCCTACGGTCAATAGTAGGGCCGGGACAATACCAGTATCATGATACTCATTAGTATCGTGGCAAGGAATCAAAATAAGAATCGGATTCTTTAGGAAAACAGCCCTAATGTTGGAAACAAACATTATGTTGTCATTCAAATTCAAATGAGTCAATTGTATTTATTTATTTTCCAATCTATAGCACACAGTATTTTATATACAGCAGGTTTTTAAAAGGACTAAAGAGTTTTGTTTTTGCCATGGAATCTTTTTTGCTATATTGGTATTGTCACAGCCCTAGTCAATAGAATGACTCATCTCATTTGACAGATAATTGTCAATGCAATGACAAAATCAAGACTCTCCTTTCAACCGATTCATTATATTCTCGAATGCAAAAAACAGCCTCTCCTACCCTCCCAGCCTCTCTCTGCCTCCCAGCCTCTCCTACCCTCCCAGCCTCTCTCTGCCTCCCAGCCTCTCTCTGCCTCCCAGCCTCTCTCTGCCTCCCAGCCTCTCCAGCTTCAAGGACCTGCAAATCAAACCCTCCATCGTCTCCATTGTCATTATCGACCCTCTACCTTCCTGGTTTCTCCATATCTATGCTCAGGGCTGTAACATGCAGTCATTTCTCATAAGAAACTTCATATTGTTTATGTCAGTGCCTTCAGTTGAGGTTTAAATTATTAATCTTTGAAAGGATTCTGTTAAAAGGGCAGTCTAGGACTGGAACATCAATTTTGCGACTTTTTAACCTTTAAAGTTGAAAGGTGCATAAGGTGAAACAGCGCCACTGATCGAAACCAGTACATTTGTTATTGTTTTTGTTTTCTTGATGAAACAGAAGAGAGGAGCATCCAGCATTGTGGTATAGCAAAAACGCAGTACATTCTTTGCTGTTCTGTCGTGCGTGCAATGATGCATTGTCATTCACATAGCATAGGTTCCATTTACACACTTAAGTTTAATGTCTGCCTTTTCCCCATGCCATTAAGGAAAGCTTTCACATCTCCCGTCAGTTTCGTATTAACCTTGGTTTAGTGTGTGTGTGTGTGTGTGTGTGTGTGTGTGTGTGTGTGTGTGTGTGTGTGTGTGTGTGTGTGTGTGTGTGTGTGTGTGTGTGTGTGTGTGTGTGTGTGTGTGTGTGGCTTATTGGTGTGTGTGTGTGTGTGTGTGTGTATGCACGTGCGTGTGTGTGAACCCACCGCTCTAAGACACTGGTTCCTCCCTACCCTGACAGTCAGTAACGCTTTGCATTCTGGGAATGCTGCCTCGCTTGACACAGAACAAGCCTGTTTCCACAGTAGCAGCAGCATCACATCGGTGAGACATATTGTAAGTCGCCCCTCCTCCCTTCCGCCCTCCCTCTCCATGTGTGTGTCTTGAGGGAATGAGCATGAAATACCTTAGATGAAATACTGTACTGAAATTGCACCACATTGAGAGTGGCTTTTTGATGTTCTCAAGAGGGGCTTAGTCATTCCACTCAGTCCACCCTGGCTGGGTGTGGGGCATAAATCAAACCTGGGGAGTTACTGAGGCCTACTGCAGCGAATGTGGGTAGGGAAAGCTTAGATGAGGATAGAGGGCGCTATTTACACTATGGGGGAAAAACGTGCCCAATTTAAACGGCCTCGTACTCTATTCTTGCTCGTACAATATGCATATTATTATTACTATTGGATAGAAAACACTCTCTAGTTTCTAAAACCGTTTGAATTTTATCTGTGAGTAAAACAGAACTCATTTGGCAGCACACTTTCTGACCAGGAAGTGGAAAGTCTGAAAATTATGCTCTGTTCAAGGGCCTGCCTATAAATGGGCATGACACGTATGAGTATACATGCACGTCATACACCTTCCCCTAGATGTCAAGATGAAGTGAGAGAAAAAATGAAGTGTTTATCTTGGTCTGAGGTGGAATATATCATCTTGGCACGACGAGTCATCAATTTCCTGTTTTCTGGAGAGCGCGCAGATGGACCTGGAATTGCCTTTTGAAAAGCCGTCGTTATGGGCGACTACTATCTCCGGCTTTGATTTTATTTGATACATGTCACAATATCATCGTAAAGTATGTTTTTTCAATATAGTTTTATTAGATTATTGAAATTTTTTCGGGACGTTAGGCGTGTTGCGTTGTGTGCCTTTGTTCAGAAAGGAGAGCTTCGAGCCACTTAGCCAGTGTGCTTGCTAATTCAAGAGGGAAAAACGATTTTCTAAATCCAAACAACGACTGTTCTGGACAAAGGACCCCTTGTCCAACATTCTGATGGAAGATCAGCAAAAGTAAGAAACATTTTATGATGCTATTTCATATATCTGTCGAACTGTGTACTAGTAGTTTTGCGCCCAGGTTTTGGGCACTCGGTCGACATAACGTAAGCCTTATGTGGTAATGAAGTTATTTTTAGAATTCTAACACGGCGATTGCATTAAGAACTAGTGGATCTATCATTTCCTATACAACATGTATTTTTTTGTAATGTTTATGAATAGCTATTTGGTCAGAATAGGTGAGAGTCTAATAGAAATATCCGCACATTCTGGGAAAAAGATGCTACGTTAGCATAATGGATAACCACTGATTTCAGCTCTAAATATGCACATTTTCGAACAAAACATAAGTGTATGTATAACCTGATGTTATAGGACTGTCATCTGAGGAAGGTTTATGAAGGTTAGTGAAAATTAATATCTTTTGCTGGTTTATTCGCTAACGCTAACGTGCCTATTGCTATCGCTAACGTGCCTTGATGAATGAATGCGGTTGTGTGTAGGCTATTGTAGTAAGCTAATATAATGCTATATTGTGTTTTCGCTGTAAAACACTTAAAAAATCTGAAATATTGGCTGGATTCACAAGATGCTTGTCTCATTTGCTGTACACGATGCATTTTTCAGAAATGTTTTATGATGAGTATTTAGTTATTCCACGTTGGTCTCTATAATTACTCTGGCTGCTTCGGTGCTATTTTTGACGGTAGCTGTGATGGTAGCTGCAATGTAAAACTGATTTATACCTCAAATATGCACATTTTTCGAACAAAACATAGATTTATTGTGTTACATGTTATAAGACTGTCATCTGATGAAGTTGTTTCTTGGTTAGTTTGGTTGGTTCTTGGTTAGTTAGGTTGGCTTTGTGCATGCTACCTGTGCTGTGAAAAATGTCTGTCCTTCTTTGTATTTGGTGGTGAGCTAACATAAATATACGTGCTGTTTTCGCTGTAAAACATTTAAAAAATCGGACATGTTGACTGGATTCACAAGATGTGTATCTTTCATTTGCTGTATTGGACTTGTTAATGTGTGAAAGTTAAATATTTCTAAAAAATATTTTTTGAATTTCGCGCTCTGCCTTTTCAGTGGAATGTGGGAGGAGTTCCGCTAGCGGAACGCCTGGGCTAGACAGGTTAAGATGAAGATGATTGCTATTTTTTTTCCAATAACATTATTTATATTACAGCATATTGGATGACTGTCATTCATATTCCGTTCACCCAGTAAAATGTAACAGCGATAGGTTTAGCCTACTTGAATTGATAATCAAATGTTCTCTATACCCATCGTGAGGTTGCTACAACCTAGCCTATGAATGAAGGTTTACAACGTAGGTGCAAATTTAGCCAGAGATAAATTTGAGGATTAAATTATGTGCAAGTCTTCGCTTGTGGACTTCAATGTACAACACATCAGCTGTATGTGACCAGGCAAAAAACAAAAACATGCAAAACCATATCATAAACGCTACAAGCAGCCTACATCGTTGCCACCATATTAGCTAAAGTAACATCATAGTCAACATAGCTAACACGTTAGTAAACCCGCTACAATCATGGAGTAACAGTGTACAGTCGGTAAGCAGTTTAGCAATTACACAAAAGCTTACCTTGACTTGGAAGAGTTCCACTGTTGTATTGGATAGTCATAGCCAGCTAGCTAACATAGCATCCCTCTGTTTGAGCAGGGTGTTTGAGTAAACTAAACTAGCTAGCCACATTTGCTAGCTAAGTAAGTGGGATAAAAAAAAGACACTCTCCCTCTCTAGCTCTCCTTTGCTTCTCCTTCATTTTGGAAGACATTAATTTGTTCAAAACTGTTCAACTACAGCCTCTCTCTCTCTCTTTGAGTCAACTACTCAACACATTTTATGCACTGCAGTGCTAGCTAGCTGTAGCTTATGCTTTCAGTACTAGATTCATTCTCTGATCCTTTGACTGGATGGACAACATGTCAGTTCATGCTGAAAGTTGTCATAATAACTGTGCAAGTCTATCGAAGATGGTGAGAACCATGAGCCTCCTAGGTTTTGTATTAAAGTCAATTTACCCAGAGGAGGACTGAAGCTAGCTGTCCTCCGGCTACACCATGGTGCTACCCTACAGAGTGCTGTTGAGGCTACTGTGGAACTTCATTGAAAAAAAAGTGTGTTTTAATCAATTATTTGGTGACGTGATTATATTTAGTATAGTTTTATCATAAGAGTAATTTTTTTACTGTAATTACTTATTTTTTTTAAAAATGAAATTCACTGAGGAGGATGATCCTCCCCTTCCTCTTCTGAGGAGCCTCCACTGGTATGTATGTATGTATGTATGTACAGTTGAAGTCATACATACAATTATGTTGGAGTCATTAAAACTCGTTTTCAACCACTCCACAAGTGTCTTGTTAACAAACTATAGTTTTGGCCAGTCGGTTAGGACATCTACTTTGTGCATGACATAAGTAATTTTTCCAACAATTGTTTACAGACAGATTATTTCATTTAAATCACAATTCCAGTGGGTCAGAAGTTTACATACACTAAAAAAGTATCTATATCCACAGTAAAACAAGTCCTATATCGACACAACTCGAAAGGCCGCTCAGCAAAGAAGAAGCCACTGCTCCAAAACCGCCATAAAAAAGCCAGACTACGGTTTGCAACTGCACATGGGGACAAAGATTGTACTTTTTGGAGAAATGTCCTCTGGTCTGATGAAACAAAAATAGAACTGTTTGACCATAATGACCATCGTTATGTTTGGAGGAAAAAGGGGGAGGATTGCAAGCCGAAGAACACCATCCCAACCTTGAAGCACAGGGTTGGCAGCATCATGATGTGGGGGTGCTTTGCTGCAGAAGGGACTGGTGCACTTCACAAAATAGAAGCCATCATGAGGAAGGAAAATTATGTGGATATATTGAAGCAACATCTCAAGACATCAGTCAGGAAGTTAAAGCTTGGTCGCAAATGGGTCTTCCAAATGGACAATGACCCCTAGCATACTTCCAAAGTTGTGGCAAAATGGCTTAAGGACAACAAAGTCAAGGTATTGGAGTGGCCATCACAAAGCCCTGACCTCATTTCTATAGAAAATTTGTGGACAGAACTGAAAAAGCGTGTGCGAGCAAGGAAGCCTACAAACCTGACTCAAACCTGACCAGCTCTGTCAGGAGGAATGGGACAAAATTCACCCAACTTATTGTGGGAAGCTTGTGGAAGGCTACCCGAAACGTTTGACCCAAGTTAAACAATTTAAAGGCAATGTTACCAAATACTAATTGAATGTATGTAAACTTCTGACCCACTGGGAATGTGATGAAAGAAATAAAAGCTGAAATAAATAATTCTCTCTACTATTATTCTGACATTTCATATTCTTAAAATAAAGTGGTGATCCTAACTGACCTAAAACAGGGACTTTTAACTAGAATTAAATGTCAGGAATTGTGAAAAACTGAGTTTAAATGTATTTGGCTAAGGTGTAAGTAAACTTCTGACTTCAACTGTATGTATGCATGCATGTATGTATGCTTGTAAAATTTTTAATAGCAATGTTTTTGAAACAGCTGAAATGTATTAGTATTTCTTATATTAGAGACTTGTTTTATTGAGTTTTTACCTGAAATTGCAGTAAAAGCCGGTTACTCAAATTGACACCATAGTTTTAAGGGAATTTCAGAACACTAACTTATTTCAGTGCAAAAGCAAGCAGGAACGCACACAGCAACTCAGTAAAATCACTTTTTTTATGGCTGTCACGTTCCTGACCTGTTTTTCCTTTTTCTTGTATTTATTTAGTTGGTCAGGGCGTGAGTTGGGGTGGGCTGTCTATTTGTGATTTTCTATGTTGGGGGTTTGTGTTCGGCCTGGTATGATTCTCAATCAGAGGCAGCTGTCAATCGTTGTCCCTGATTGAGAATCATACTAAGGCAGCCGGGGTTTCACGTGTGTTTTGTGGGTGTTTGTATTTCGTGTCAGTGTTCATGCCACACGGGACTGTTTGTCGGTTAGATTCTCTTTTGTTACTTGTAGTGCTCAGTTTATTTATAATAAATCATGGACACTTTCCACTCTGCGTTTTGGTCCGATCCCTACTCCTTCTCCTCATCCGAGGAGGAGGAATTAGACAGCCGTTACAGAAACACCCACCAAAAAAGGATCAAGCAGAGTGGAGAAGGGCAGCGACAGCAGCAGCAGCAGCAGCAGCAGCAGCAGCAGCAGCAGCAGCAGCAGCAGCAGCGCAAAAAGGAGAATTGGACATGGGGGGACGTTTTGGACGGCAAGGGTTGCTACACATGGGAGGAGATCCTGGCTGGAAAGGATCGCCTCCCATGGGAACAGCTGGAGGCAGCTCGGAGAGCGGAGGCAACCGGAGAGAGGAACCGGCGGTATGAAGGTACGAGGCTAGCACGGAAGCCCGAGAGTCAGACCCAAAAATTTCTTGGGGGGGGGGGGCACGGAGTGTAGCAAAGCCGGGTAGGATACCTGAGCCAACTCCCCGTGCTTACCGTGGAGTGAGAGGGCGTCGTACTGGTCAGACACCGTGTTATGCGGTAAAGCGCACGGTGTCCCCAGTACGCGTGCTTAGTCCAGCTATTCCACCTTGCCGCACTGGCCGGGCTAGGTTGGGCATCGAGCCGGGTGTCATGAAGCCGGCCCAACGCATCTGGCCTCCAGTGCGTCTCCTCGGGCCGGCGTACATGGCACCAGCCTTACAAATGGTGTCCCCGGTTCGCCAGCATAGCCCAGTGAGGGTTTTTCCACCTCGCCGCACTGGCAGGGCTACGGGGACCATTCAACCTGGTAAGGTTGGGCAGGCTCGGTGCTCAAGAGCGCGTGTCCTCCTTCACGGTCCGGTTTTTCCGGTGCCACCTCCACGTACCAGTCCTCCGGTGGCAGCCCCCCGCACCAGGCTGTCTCTCCGGGTTCTCTCCCCAGTTGCTCCCACCTGTCCAGCGCTGTCAGAGCCTTCCTCCTCTCCAGCACAGCCAGTGTCTGAACTGTCTGCCTGCCCAGCGCTGTCTGAACTGTCTGCCTGCCCAGCGCTGTCTGAGCTGCCTGCCTGCCCAGCGCTGTCTGAGCTGCCTGCCTGCCCAGCGCTGTCTGAGCTGCCTGCCTGCCCAGCGCTGTCTGAGCTGCCTGCCTGCCCAGCGCTGTCTGTCTGTCCCGAGCCTTCAAAGCCGCCCGTCTGTACTGAGTCTTCAGAGCCGCCCGTCTGTCCTGAGCCTTCAGAGCCGTCTGCCAGACAGGAGCCGCTAGAGCCGTCCGCTAAACAGGAGCCGCTAGAGCCTTCCGCCAGACAGGATCAGCCAGAGCCTTCCGCCAGACAGGATCAGCCAGAGCCTTCCGCCAGACAGGATCAGCCAGAGCCTTCCGCCAGACAGGATCAGCCAGAGCCTTCCGCCAGACAGGATCAGCCAGAGCCTTCCGCCAGACAGGATCAGCCAGAGCCGTCCAGCCAGGACCAGCCAGAGCCGTCCAGCCAGGACCAGCCAGAGCCGTCCAGCCAGGACCAGCCAGAGCCGTCCAGCCAGGACCAGCCAGAGCCGTCCAGCCAGGACCAGCCAGAGCCGTCCAGCCAGGACCAGCCAGAGCCGTCCAGCCAGGACCAGCCAGAGCCGTCCAGCCAGGGCCAGCCAGAGCCGTCCAGCCAGGATCCGCCAGAGCCGTCCAGCCAGGATCCGCCAGAGCCGGCCAGCCAGGATCCGCCAGAGCCAGCCAGCCAGGATCCGCCAGAGCCAGCCAGCCAGGATCCGCCAGAGCCAGCCAGCCAGGATCCGCCCTTCAGTCCGGTGCTGCCCCTCAGTCCGGTGCTGCCCCTCAGTCCGGTGCTGCCCCTCAGTCCGGTGCTGCCCCTCAGTCCGGAGCTGCCCCTCAGTCCGGAGCTGCCCCTCAGTCCGGAGCTGCCCCTCAGTCCGGAGCTGCCCCTCAGTCCGGAGCTGCCCCTCAGTCCGGAGCTGCTCCTTAATCCAATGGGGTTTATATGGAGGGTGGTCATTGGGAGGAGGCCAAGGAAGCAGGGTTTGACTATGGTGGGGTGGGGACCACGACCAGCACCAGAGCCGCCACCGTGGACAGACGCCCACCCAGACCCTCCCCTAGACTTTATGCTGGTGCGCCCGGAGTTCGCACCTTAAGGGGGGGGTTATGTCAAAGACTCCAGCCCCCCTAGTCATAGACTGCTCTCTCTGCTACCGCACAGCAAGCGGTACCGGAGCGCCACGTTTAGGTGCACGAGGCTTTTAAACAGCTTCTACCCCCAAGCCATAAGACTCCTGAACATCTAATCAAATGGCTACCCAAACTATTTGCATTGCATCCCCCCCCTTCTACGCTGCTGCTACTCTGTTATTATCTATGCATAGTCACTTTATTAACTCTACCTACATGTACATATTACCTCAATTAACCAGTGCCCCCGCACATTGACTCTGTCACCGTTACCTCCTGTATATTGCCTCGCTATTGTTATTTTACTGCTGCTCTTTAATCATTTCTTACTTTTATTTCTTACTTTTTCTTAAAATTGCATTGTTGTTTAAGGGCTTGTAAGTAAGCATTTCACTGTTGTATTCGGTGCAAGTGACAAATCAAATTTGATTCGATTTTCTCCCACTGCGCTTCCTCTCACCACCATTTACACCCAGTGAAATATCTGTCTCATTGTTCTATCCGTGCTAGTAGTAGTAGTAGTAGTAGTAGTAGTAGTAGTAGTAGTAGTAGTAGTAGTGTGTGAGGAGGATGCAGACATTTTGTTTAGCTTGCTAGCTAGCTCTGTGTAATATGAGTGACATCGTATGATAACGTTACTGCACTTTTACATTCCTCTGAGACGGGTAAAAGTACACATCAAGTTATTTGATGAAGCAAATGTTAGCAGTGGCTCCACCACTGGCTGTTGTCTTGCAGCTAAAATTCGTGAGTGTATAGACCAAGCGAAATCAACCCTTTAAAATGTCTGTACATGCTTGTGAATGGTTGCGTTATTCAAGACTGTAATATGCTAGATGAAAAGTTGCTTGCGTCGTTTGCATGTTTACTGGCTAACGGCTATGATGATATTCATGAAAAATTTAACCCGTAGAGCTGGAACAGCAGGTCACTATGTCCCCGATCCTCTCTCTCAGCATGGGACATTCCATTGCTAATGTAAATAGAAATGTTTATGTACATGTCATTTGAAATGACATCGTTTCAACACTCTTCAGTCAGAATAAGCCCCTAGTTGCCCTGCTATCTACTACTACAACAAACCCCTGTGGCTTTCCTCTCATGTCTTTTGACCTTCGTGTCAGATCACAGCAAAAAGAGTTTAATGACTCTCCCATCCAATCAACTGCGTAAACACTGCATGAATAGCCAATCATCACTGCTCACACTGACAAGGCCCAGGCTATTATTGGACTACTTTGATTTACCCAATCAAAGCCCAGCGCTGGCATTACAATGCAAATGACTTGGGCAATCTTCTGCCTTTACTTGATAAGATCATAGTGGGTTATAAAAAGAACATCCCTCTTCCTGATTTCCTGGCACCATGAGTTAGCTTAATGAGTTGCGAAGCGCATATATATATATAAAAATGAATAAATAAATAGTAATTATGGCAGGGAGCATCTTAAGAGAAAAAAAATGCCTTGGTTTTCAACTCCGATCTGTGAGTCTATTAGCACACACACACACACACACACACACACACACACACACACACACACACACACACACACACACACACACACACACACACACACACACACACACACACACACACACACACACACACACTATTAGAACCATGACGAAACATTGGAATTACTGGGATGGCTTAGCTTAACTACATATCACATTCCATTTTTGTCCTGAGGCAAAACTGTAGTTGCGTAACCCTGAAATTATTTATGTTATCGCAAATTAGTCTAAAATAGCCTATTTTAGGCCTATAGTGGCTGACTGTGTTGAGGATGTTGCTCTGCTTGCCTATTCTATAATGGTTGAGTTTTGATTGAATACAACCATAGCATTCCTGGTTGCTAGAAAATGATACCTTCCCTTAACAAGGAGATCTAATAACAACACTTACAGTGGGGCAAAAAAGTATTTAGTCAGCCACCAATTGTGCAAGTTCTCCCACTTAAAAAGATGAGAGGCCTGTAATTTTTATCATAGGTACACTTCAACTATGACAGACAAAATGAGAAAAAAAAATCCAGAAAATCACATTGTAGGATTTTTTATGAATTTATTTGCAAATTATGGTGGAAAATAAGTATTTGGTCAATAACAAAAGTTTATCTCAATACTTTGTTATATACCCTTTGTTGGCAATGACAGAGGTCAAACGTTTTCTGTAAGTCTTCACAAGGTTTTCACACACTGTTGCCGGATATTTTGGCCCATTCCTCCATGCAGATCCCAAAGATTTTCTATGGGGTTGAGATCTGGAGACTGGCTAGGCCACTCCAGGACCTTGAAATGCTTCTTACGAAGCCACTCCTTCGTTGCCCGGGCAGTGTGTTTGGGATCATTGTCATGCTGAAAGACCCAGCCACGTTTCATCTTCAATGCCCTTGCTGATGGAAGGAGGTTTTCACTCAAAATCTCACGATACATGGCCCCATTCATTCTGTCCTTTACACGGATCAGTCGTCCTGGTCCCTTTGCAGAAAAACAGCCCCAAAGCATGATGTTTCCACCCCCATGCTTCACAGTAGGTATGGTGTTCTTTGGATGCAACTCAGCATTCTTTGTCCTCCAAACACGACGAGTTGAGTTTTTACCAAAAAGTTCTATTTTGGTTTCATCTGACCATATGACATTCTCCCAATCTTCTTCTGGATCATCCAAATGCTCTCTAGCAAACTTCAGATGGGCCTGGACATGTACTGGCTTAAGCAGGGGGACACGTCTGGCACTGCAGGATTTGAGTCCCTGGCGGCGTAGTGTGTTACTAATGGTAGGCTTTGTTACTTTGGTCCCAGCTCTCTGCAGGTCATTCACTAGGTCACTAGGTGTGGTTCTGGGATTTTTGCTCACCGTTCTTGTGATCATTTTGACCCCACGGGGTGAGATCTTGCGTGGAGCCCCAGATCGAGGGAGATTATCAGTGGTCTTGTATGTCTTCCATTTCCTAATAATTGCTCCCACAGTTGATTTCTTCAAACCAAGCTGCTTACCTATTGTAGATTCAGTCTTCCCAGCCTGGTGCAGGTCTACAATTTTGTTTCTGGTGTCCTTTGACAGCTCTTTGGTCTTGGCCATAGTGGAGTTTGGAGTGTGACTGTTTGAGGTTGTGGACAGGTGTCTTTTATACTGATAACAAGTTCAAACAGGTGCCATTAATACAGGTAACGAGTGGAGGACAGAGGAGCCTCTTAAAGAAGAAGTTACAGGTCTGTGAGAGCCAGAAATCTTGCTTGTTTGTAGGTGACCAAATACTTATTTTCCACCATAATTTGCAAATAAATTCATTAAAAATCCTACAATGTGATTTTCTAGATTTTCTTTTCTCATTTTGTCTGTCATAGTTGAAGTGTACCTATGATGAAAGCATTTCAAGGTCCTGGAGTGGCCTAGCCAGTCTCCAGATCTCAACCCCATAGAAAATCTTTGGAGGGAGTTGAAAGTCCGTGTTGCCCAGCAACAGCCCCAAAACATCACTGCTCTAGAAGAGATCTGCATGGAGGAATGGGCCAAAATACCAGCAACAGTGTGTGAAAACCTTGTGAAGACTTACAGAAAACATTTGACCTCTGTCATTGCCAACAAAGGGTATATAACAAAGTATTGAGATAAACTTTTGTTATTGACCAAATACTTATTTTCCACCATAATTTGCAAATAAATTCATTAAAAATCCTACAATGTGATTTTCTGGATTTCTTTTTCTCATTTTGTCTGTCATAGTTGAAGTGTACCTATGATGAAAATTACAGACCTCTCTCATCTTTTTAAGTGGGAGAACTTGCACAATTGGTGGCTGACTAAATATTTTTTTGCCCCACTGTATATTAGGCCCATATATTTTATTATTTTATGTGGAAACCACGTGCAAAAGCAAAATTCCCAATACACTAAAATGATAATTTCATACGACAACTTGTACACCTCCCATCACGCTCAGAAGAAGCAGCGGCCATCTTTTAGCCGTGGTCAACTACACTGCTGAGTCATCTTTGCGGCTTACCCTGAACATTCAGTCTGTGATACGCTTTTTCCATCTCTGCAGCTAGCCTACATTTCAGTCAGAAAGACCTCACTGTTGAGTTGCCAGCTTTTCTTCCAAGCAAGGAGAGTCAAAGGATGCGTCCCAAATGGCACCCTAGGCCCTATGTAGTGCACTACTTTTGAACCAAGGACCATAGGGCTCTGGTCAAAAAAGTAGTGCATTTTGTATGAAATTGGGGCCCTTGTCAAAAGTAGTTCAGTACATAGGGAATAGGGTACACCACCAATGTCTTTGGCATAGCTGACTAAGTCAAAACAACTCGACCAAATGGTAGTTGTGTCTATGACCTTTGTAGAGGGTGCCTTAGCGACAGGATATTCATCCCTCTTACAATGACGACATAGTCATTTGGCAGACACACACTTTATACAAAGCAAGTTAATGCATGCATCTAAATAAAGAGGCTGGAACAACAAGATCTTGAAAAAGAGAGAGAGGTAGTATATCAACCAAGATAAACCAAGGAAAAACGTATTCTTTTTTTAAATACAAAACAAACTTTAAAACCTTTCAAATTTGAGTCTTAGTACCACTGTGTTGGGATAGTCCCATCTCATAATGCCTGAGATGTTGGACTTGGGCCTCCTCTCTCATACTGACACTGGCAGGCTGGGTATGTGTGTGTGTGTGTGTGTGTGTGTGTTTGTTTTTGTAAAAATAAGGAAAATTCAGACAAGTGGAGACATTTCGCCACTCCCCAGGAGGAAAAAGGCTATTTTAGGCTTAGGGGTTAGGTTTAGGGAAAATAGGATTTTGAATGGGAATCAATTGTTTGGTCCCCACATTAAAGCCGTGTGCACACTGTGTGCATGTGCTTATTGGTATGTCCGGTGCTATGGCAGTAATGTGGCCATGATGACATCCCAGGCCTAGCTCTCTAGACAGTATCTATCTATCCGTCCGTCCGCAGACAGCCAACATATTATCTAGCCCTGATAAGCAGACTAACTGCTGAGTCAGAGGAGGGAGTGGTAAGGATAAGGACAGACAGAAAGAGGAAGGGGTTGCTTTAACATCCTACACTGATAAGCAGACTAACTGCTGAGTCAGAGGAGGGAGGGAGGGAGGGAGTGGTAAGGATAAGGACAGACAGAAAGAGGAAGGGGTTGCTTTAACATCCTACACTGATAAGCAGACTAACTGCTGAGTCAGAGGAGGAAGTGGTAAGGATAAGGACAGACAGAGGAAGGGGTTGCTTTAACATCCTACACTGATAAGCAGACTAACTGCTGAGTCAGAGGAGGAAGTGGTAAGGATAAGGACAGACAGAAAGAGGAAGGGGTTGCTTTAACATCCTACACTGATAAGCAGACTAACTGCTGAGTCAGAGGAGGAAGTGGTAAGGATAAGGACAGACAGAAAGAGGAAGGGGTTGCTTTAACATCCTACACTGATAAGCAGACTAACTGCTGAGTCAGAAGAGGGAGGGAGGGAGTGGTAAGGATAAGGACAGACAGACAGAGGAAGGGGTTGCTTTAACATCCTACACTGATAAGCAGACTAACTGCTGAGTCAGAGGAGGGAGGGAGGGAGTGGTAAGGATAAGGACAGACAGACAGAGGAAGGGGTTGCTTTAACATCCTACACTGTGCAATGATGCTCTGTGTGCCTCTTCTATTAACGTTCCAATGCGTCACTAATGCTAGCCGAGCTAACCGTACAATGCCAATCCTTTTCATTTCGCTTCGTTTAAAGATCAGGGAGTCACCATTGAGACCGGTGTCTCTTACAAGGGAGCCTTGCATGTACAATTTCATAAAAATACATCAACAATCAAATACAATAAAACAAATAACATACAGCGCGACACATATTGGACAAACATAAATACACCCAAAGCCATCAACAAAAACAAACACGTTCTTCATGATAAGAATCCTCTGTTCACTGCCTGAACTGCCCTTGGGACACTGAAGTATCTATTCAAAATGTATTGGCCCAGAGGAGGACTCTTTGAATTTGAATTCGACATTTTGAACATTGAGATATTAAATAAATGATAGAGAAGAAGCATAGAATAGTGAAAGAGACTGGGTTTCATGTCAGAAGTTAATGGTTCTCTGTTGAAAGACAGACGGCTTTGGAATGTGTTGGGTGGACGGGAGGAGAGCAACGTGTTGATACAGGGGAGACAGATGGACATCTGTGGATTAGGTGAAGGAGGGGGTTGAGGTCAGGAGGTGAGGTCAGATCCCCTGAAGGGAGTGATAAGGGTTTAGTATCCTGTTACCCTCTTCCTGTCGAACCATAAGATGTAAGGATTGGAGAGAAGGAGGAGTGTCTTAGGTGGGATATATATATCTGTGATGGGAGAAATGTTGGGTTCTCTGAATTACAGCTGTACAGAACCTTTGGGAAGAATTACACTTGGTTAAAGCTTATCTAGTGTCCGTGAGTTATTTACTCGGAAAAATAAGAACCTAACAGATGTCGTTGTCGGCAGGATTCCCCACAATTTGTAGTCAAACCATAGAGTCCAGATCAGTGGAGCAGAGCTGGCAACAAACAAGGTAGGCTAGTTCCGATATCTAATATAAGTGAAGGGTAGGTTCCATATAGGATAGGTTCCTAGTGAGGGTATTTCCCCTGCGAGATCTGTAAAAAAGGACAAAAGTCCCAGTTGCAGTGACTTTTTTGTTTAAGACGAGAGTTCTAGAAGATAGTGAGTTAAAAAACAAAAAGATAGGATATTCGAACACTGTTTGATTTACGTGTAGCAGCAGTATCAATACGGAGAGAGGTTGGTTGATGCTCTATGGGGAGAGGGCGCGGTGAGAGATGAGGTGGGTTATCAATAATAGTGGTACTTGAGGAAGTACTGGAATAGGACATAAAGTCCTGTCCGTATTCTCCAGTAATAAATTCGCCAGACGCTATCGGTTCTAATACAAAGTGTTAAGTGCCGTGACCAATTAATGATTATCCGGGGAAGTGTGGAGTGCCATCTTAGAACATAGTTAATAAAAAGGTGTGTATTATAGACGGGAGTGAAGAAATCTAAAATACCCTGAACACGGTCGGGAGTGTTTAGGGAATAATAACTATTGATATGGCGACAAACGGACCAGTTTCTCCCTGTAATATAGAGCTAGCAGAGTTTAATAAAGGCATGGAAGCGCTGAGAGAAGCGCACAAGCGTTCTACCAATTCGGCTGGAATATGGGAAAAATGAGAACCTAACAATGTGAAGCAAGAAAACTGAAGGCTGACTTACTCAACTCTGTAGACACCAAATGAGTCATTTTAAATCTTAACAGTGAAGTTCGGTAAGTCGGAAGCTTGTAAACAAAAAGAGCGGGATGATGTGATCTACGTAACTTCGAAGAAGTCCGGCCAACCTTTTGGTAAAGAATACAGTGATGAGTAATTAAACTGTCTCTGCGATAAAACAAAGGTGCTAAGAAAAAACGACATCCATGGGTTTAAAAGTAGAGGCAGCTGTACTTTGATAAATAGTTTCACCCTAATTAAGAACAGGTTGAAAGGTTGACTGCACAATCCGCTTCCTGCCGACTTAAGAGACAATATCTGTGTCTGTAAAAAATAGCCCACTTTAAATCTTAGTTTAACAAGCTCATTCGTATGTTTTATAAACTATAAATCATTATAGAACATCCGATGATTGAGGAAAATCTTACTCACAAACAAACCCTAAACTGAACCACCACAATAAAGTGTGCCAGCTATTCTCACATTCCCCATTCGCCCCTGAATGAATTAAGTGTAATGACTATGCCTTGTTGAAGTTGCCCCAAACACAGTAGGCCAGGTGGTTTGAGCCTATGTGATACTGGTCCAGATTGTCTCCTATTGGTCAGAGGTTGCTGTCC